>NW_011365100.1:0-8825 GCF_000735185.1 Notothenia coriiceps
AGAGAGAGAGAGAGAGAGATCTCCGCAACGAACACGTTAGATGTCAAGGGAGATGTATGCCTCATCATACTTTGTTGATGTGGGCATTATAGCTGAAAGGCCAAATCCAACAAGGGTAATTGAGTAACAGTTAAATAGGGGTTTTGACAGGGAGAAAATGTCTACCTGTAATTCTTTATAACTGACATTTAAAGGCCTGAGCATTTGCTGTCACTTTTTTCAGGTCAGGTGTGTCTGAACCCAGACAGCTGACTGTGTGAGTGGGACACGGAGAGCTTTGTGTGTCTGTGAGGACTGTAAGCCAAAGAAATTAGAGTCAACTTATATAATTGACACTCTTGACAGTGACACCTTTAATGCTCGCAAACACACAGTAAGCCCTGAAGGGGATCGAAGGAAAGGAGATTAACGATCAGGTGGCATCTAGGTAGGAGCATCTGTGGACCACTCAAAACTGTAACTGTCATTTTCGTGTGTTGTGTGTGCGTGTGTGTTTTTGCTTTCTGCTGTGTCACAGAAGGTATGACAGACAAACACACAGACAGTGACATACCAGTCTGCATTTCACACTCACACTGTGACCAGCAGCTTCAACACACACACACACACACACACACACACACACACACACACACACACACACACACACACACACACACACACACACACACACACACACACACACACACACACACACACACTAAAACCCTGATTTGCAAGTTGAAGCTCTTGTCGGGAAAACACCAACACAAATGAGATGGACATTTTAAAACAGTTTTCTTTCCCCAATTTGGATCATTTCAGATAAAATGTCAATCTTGTTCGACCTTTCATTGTAGTGCCCCCATCAGCCCATCAGTATTTAAAACAGCTGTGAAGAATTATTCTCAGTTGAATCAAAATGTATTAATGTCATTGGTTTTTCAAAAGCTGCAGAAAATGGAGAGTAGTTGTTTTTTCCTGAATGAAGGGAATAGTGATGCAGATAGACCTCGGTCCCAGGTACAGAAAGTGAATCACCACTGTCTAATACAACTCACAAAAAATCCAATAGGATCTGACACTAGTGGAAACATATTGGGAACACATTGGAAACACCACGGGTTACAGTTCCAACAGGCTTGATGCTAAGCTAAGGGACTGCCACATGTCTGGTATATTATACTGATATCTAATCCTGCACATATATGTTTTACAAACGGTCTCTTTTATTCAATACCTGAAGCTCGCTGGTTTGGTTTCATTCTTTTCTTTTTCTGCCATTAAATCCCGATAATAAAAAAACACATAACAGAATCAAAGCTGTTATACCAGTGGTTCCCAACCTTTTTCAGTCAGGCCCCCCTTGTGTAATTGGAAATATTTTCGAGCCCCCCTAATCCGGTTCCCACCGAGATTGGTAGAATTAATTGCATATAGTTGTACAAACATTACATTTTCTCTGCTAATAATAACAAGACAAAAAGATCCGACTATATAATTATATTTTATTATGGATTGAACATGAACAAAATATCTTGTATTGGCAGATGATCCTGTGCCACTGTGAAATAATGAGGTCTAATTGAAACAATTACAAATACTGCTTATCGATCCGGTTCTTTAACAGTATTTTTATTATAGGTTATATTTGTTCTTTTTTAGGGGAAAAACTATACAAATTAGAAACAGAATTCATATTGATTAATTGTATGTATAGTGTGGATTATGGGCTGCTAGCACACATACCTGCAGTGGTGCAGTACCTAGTGGTCGTGTAAGAAACAACATACACTTTAAAACCTGTCTCTGGGTCGTAATAAGGGCATGAACAATCGGCCTATATGGTCGTTTTTTGTAGGAGGACAGGCTGGCGAGTCTGTAAGCGAGATGCCCCGCCCCCCACACAGACGAGAAAGAGAGAGAGAGAGAGAGAGAGAGAGAGAGAGAGAGAGAGATCTCCGCAACGAACACGTTAGATGTCAAGGGGGATGTATGCCTCATGATACTTTGTTGATTTGGGCATTATAGCTGAAAGGCTTGTCGTGGGCTCGTCCACTTTTCTTTTAACTGCCAGTTGTGTTAAAAATGTGTCAATTTTATTGATTTTACAAACAAACAATGTTTGTTTACAACTTCTTCCCAAGCTTCACGTGCCCCCGCTGCAATAGCGCTGCGCCCCCCCCCCCAGCTTGGGAACCACTGCCTTAAAGGGACATTATCGGGGTACATGATTCTCCCATACTTTATCACTAGCCCACTATCACCTTAAGACTATATCAAGGATCAAAGGACTTACATCTCAGCAGGATATGGAAAACGTGTCAATGCATTCATCTTCAGCCGTCTGGACTACTGTGTGTCTTTGCAGGGCTTACTGAAAAATCAATGAGATAACTGCAGCTGACTCAGAACGCTGCTGCTACTTATTTCTACTCAAATAAGTTCAGGTTCTGGCTCGTGCTGGGGCTAACATCTGTAAACAGTGTCTTCTTATTATCTTCCCATCAATCTGTTGATGAAAACACTGATAAGAGTATCTGGGTTCTGCCTCTGACACACACAGGCTTTCACAACATGGGACTGCTGGGGGTGTTTGGAATGTATGCAGCCTGAGGAGAACACCTGCAGACACTTCTGAACGTTTTTACAGAAAGAATCATTTCAGTCGTCACAAAACCCAGTTTTCCCCAGTCTGTTGTTTTACTTACTGCAACGTGTAATCATAATGATTTCACCAATAGAAGCAGAAATTCAACAAACCAAATATACAAATATATAATTCTTATCAATGCCAACATCACTGCTATTCTACCTGCTCCTGCAGAGACACTATGCATCATCAAAACAACATCAGGAGGGTATGTCCGCTATGTCCCAGAAGGCTTTCCAGGCTCTGGTCTTCTCACGTCTCGACTCCTCCTGACTGGGCTACCTGTGCCGTCTGACCTGTACATCAACGACTGGTCTTCATCCTTCCTAAGTTCTTCCTCACTACACCACTCCTCCGCTCCATTCACTGGCTGCCAGTGGCTGTCTGAATCAAATGTGAGAAACTGGTGCTGGCCTACCATGCTGTGAATGGACCAGGCCCTTCCTACATCCAGGGCATGGTAAAACCACACACTCCAGCAAGTTCACTTCACTCTGCATCAGCCAATCAATCATCCGTCAACCGACACACCTCATCTTCTGTATCAGACTGAGAACTGAGAACCCTCAGAAAAATGCCTTGCCACCCTAGTTGCCACCCCAGTTGGCAGCTTTGGTTTGAAAGAAAAGTTGTGGCTCATCGGACATTTATGAGAGAAAATATCTAATGTCCGAGTGCAAGTGAATGCAGCACAAGACGCGAGCCTTCTAACCCCTACCCCGGCCCTGGCGCAAGCGTGGAAATATGATTGGCGGCGATTTCATTTGAACGGGGGGGACAGCGCAAAACGAGAAGCATTTCGGATCCAAGTACTGAAGGAATTAGGTATTTGCGGTCTATAATGACAGAGAAGAGCCTGTCAAGTTTGGCTGTACTCAGCATTGAATCAAAACGCACTAAAGCTTTAAATCTTAATATGTTTGTCAGGCGTTTTGCTGAACAACATGGTAATCGCCACATTCAACTTATAGGCATGCCAAGTTGATGCTCTGCTCACGGATGACTCAGTGAGCATAAAAAACTGTTAAGATGATGACCTTGTACTGTATGTGTGTGTATAACATTTTTCTTCTTTGTAGGGGTCTGCCCAAAAAATCAGTTTTAAGTCCTGCGAAAGTCAAATAAGACGGTGTGTCTTCACTTCCCAGCCAAAAAAAAGTAACCACTTTGATTTAACTAGGCCAGTAGGTAAGGACTTTCCACTGGATAATAACTGCAGCGATGTGTATGTTTTAGCTGAATACACGTTTTTTAACCCTAACTGATACAGTTAGTCACTTCTTTAATGTTTGTTCTTTCTAATGTAAAGTCAAGGTTGTGACTGTTTGCAGCAAAGTTGTGGGGCGCTGAACTGTTCCTTTGATTCTTTTGAATTATGATAGTAATTACTGGTCTTTCAAATTTGAAGGAGGGTGAGCAAGCATCTTGAGGAACATTCATCATTAACTCCTCCATAAAATAGAGTTTATTCAATAATAAATGAATATGTGAATCATAACAGTGATTGACAGCTGATAGGAATAATATGATTGTTAATATTATCATATTAATTCAGACAAACATCGACGAGACAGTTAATTAACGTACTTATTGCAGCAGTCTGCATAGATTTGGTACCCCTGCTGGTCTAAGAGTGAGACAAACTCATTCAGTTATTGTTCAGTTAAAATTCATTCATTATGTCTGCCACCTTATATATTTCTAGTTAAGGCTTTACTGATGTGCCACAATAATGTCACCTAATGTTATTGAGTCAAAATATTAATATTGTGGCTTTCCAAGTTAACATTGATTGATATGAATGCGATTAAATCAGTATATACTTCTGCCAGGGGATGCCACCCCTCAAAATCTCCTGCCACCCTCTTGCCACCCCATGAATATTTTTCTAGATCCGCCCCTGCTGTTCAGCCAACAGAGCTCTCAGCTCGTCTTATGAAACTTGGTACTGGGTGAAATGAGTTCAGAGATAGTATGAACTTTGACCCATGAAGCACCTGTTTGCTGCATTCATGCTCTTATAACATTCATGAATGTCTCATTGTTCCTGCAGAAGGCTTGAGCAAATGGAACATGTTTATCACAGAAGACGCATATATCACGTATGCATCCGCCAAAATACAATGTATTAATATAATATACATGTAGCCAAATATACTTTACTTTAAATAATTAAATATACTTTAATAATTGTTGCTATTTTAAATGTATCATCAGGCATAAATAACTTCTATATTGAAGTACAACATACACATTTTTAATTTTTAAAGGTTTGTATAAATCGTTTTGACTATAATTGATCTTTTATCCGGCATTTTCCTTTAACGTGTGTTTGTATATATATCTTTGTTTTATCTTGTATTTTTACTGCATATTTTTACTTCAACTTGCTATTTATATATGTATTGTATTATTTATTTTGTTCTTGCTTATTTATTATTTATGATTTTTATTTATTCAAAAATTGAACAACTGTCACAAAACCCAGTTTTCCCCAGGACTAACAAAGTGTTCTGATTCTCATAATACTGATTCTGAAAACAATTCAGTCTTAAAGTTAATCAACAGAACTCATAAATCAGTTCAACTGAAAAATGTTAGAATGCTTTTATGTCCTGTTGTCCAACTGAAAAAGGAAAAGAAAACAGATACAAATCTGTCTCTAGCCAAAAGAGACGGAGAAGGGAATGTGCAAAGTGTCACGTGTCAGAGTAGAAAATTGAAGAAGTGTGTATTATGAAAATTATTTCTGTGTTTTTCCCACCAGCAGCTGCATCATACTCAGACTCACACTGATAAAAGTGTCTGAGTGGAGCACACAGTGTTGTGAGCGGAAGCATCTTATCTGATTTAAGATAAATCTGGTGGAGTGAAACACTTCAGTTTAATTCTAATGAGGACACATTTTTCCAAAATAAAACCGCTTAATGTAATTTTCGCGAACTGATTTATGTTTCAAGATTGTTTCACCACTCCCTTCGGTTACTATCACAGTGATACTCCTTTGGTAAACTACAGGAGCTGGTTCTGAATCCTACCAAGTGACCTGCATCATCTGTGAGACTCGACAAATAATATCAGCCAGTCATCAAAAGGTTAGCATTCTGCAAAATTCTGTCTATAATGTATTATACAAATACATACAGTATATAGCCATGTATAATGATAGATATAAACACTTATGAATATTGGACAGGCTTTATAGCAACAATCATAACTCATTACACATTAGAATAGGGTATAGTAAGGTCGTGCATTAAAGAAAGCTAAAACCTCCTCATCGTCACTCACTGTCAGTGTTTTTGACAAGGATCATAGAGCATAGATATAATGCATTATAATATTTTTTACAATGCATTATAATCACTGTAATAATGAATTACAGTGTTTTTAGGTTACTGTTATTTGGCATTGGTGCTTAAAGTAATATAATTAGCTATAGACAGATTTAATTCATTCACTTAGCTTGTTAGACAACTCATTGCTTTCTTTTATTAAAGTGTAAAATAGTGTTAAGTATGTGCAGCTGACTTTGCAGCCTATCATTTAGAACATATTTGTGATGAGCATCTTTTACAATAATCAGGATGATTCTAGTGTTGCATTTAATGTTTGTTAGGAAACCGAGAAGATGTCACTATTGGATGTTCTTGTCACACTGAAGTCAAAGTGAGCTGATGAACCTCAGGAACAAGAAGCTGTGATAAAACTCAGAAAATCTGTTAAAAGGGAAAGCGTCTCCCGGATGTGACTCAAAGGTTATCTCCAGTTATTCTATATTTCTAACCTTATTGCTAAAAAGTCCAATGTGCAGAAACTCTTAATTGTTTAATTCACGACTTACAGGCATTATGTGTGTCTCTTTATTTTTATCTATTAATCTAGTTTTTGTTTTATTTTGTTTTGTGTAATTATTATTACATTTTGAGTTCATTTTCTTCATACTCATTTTTTTACTTTGACATGTGTACGTAATATTTTTTTTTATTATTAGCCTGTCTTTTAAAGCACTTTGTATCCACTATCCAGCATGTAGGGTTATATCAGTGGCGAGCCGTGACTTTTATACCTAGGCCCTCTGACCCCACCCCTTCCCTCGAAAAAAAAGAAGAAGAGTTATTACGTCACAGCGTATACTTCAGCGCAAATATCAAAAAACGGCCCGGGGTGCCAAAACAAAAAATCTTAGCTATCCTCTTATATTTGTGGAGGAAAAACAATCGATTGACATCAAGTTATGACATTCACTTACACGACTCTGGGATTTGTAGTCCTTCCTAGTTTCGGTATTTTCATAGTCTTACAACAACAGTTTTTACGACAAACTGTGACTTTTTTGACATGAAAATGATTTTTTAAGATTGACAAACATCATATGTGTAATTCATGGCACAATTCAAAGGGGATCGAAAGGTCCCATGAGGTCCACCGGAAAGGGAGGGACTTCGCCTCTCTATAACACACATGCATCAACTTCACAGCGGGCGGAACTTGTCATTAAGTCCGCGAAAATAAAGCCCACACATTTAGAGGGAAGATATAATTGGTCAATTGTACTGTCATTTGACATTACTCTCTCGTTGAGTTACTGTAGCGGGCTCTCTGTGAATTTACAGCAGGACCACCAATCAGCTCCTGTCTTCACAATAACTTGCAGAGATGGCTAAAGGAGCTTCTTTCATTTAACCCTTCACATTCCAACAGAAACTGAACAGGCAGATTCGAAGGATTTATTTCTTTGGAAATGTTATTTTAAATACAATTAAATCAAGTTGGCAGATGAACCGGTGTCTGAGGAGGAGCCTGACCTCACAGGAGACAGTGTATTAATCCACCGCTAAAAAATAGTCCTCAACAAATGATCTATTTCCTTCTGTTTGATTAAAAAGCACGCAGTGAGAAATGCTTAAAGCTTTTTATGCAGAAATATGAATGGAAAGTTTATGGTCATTCTTTTGTAAATAGGACGTTGAAAAACTCAGCATCCGGAAAGCTGAGTAATAAACTGTGCAGTAAAAACGGATTAACCTGACACTACAACTAAACCACATAGAACACGCTCATATTAATATTTCTTAACTATGAAATTAATTAGCTAAAGTAAAGCACATTACACATTTGTAGAATTTTTACACAGTGGTTATTGTTAAGAAGTACTCACGGCAAAGTATTAATACCACAGTGTAAAAATACTCCATTGCAAATATTTCTGACGTAAGTAATAGTACAAAAGTATTTGCAACCACTCAAACTTAAAGCAACCACCCAAAACAAAAAGTATTCATTATTCATAATGTCCCATTTCAGAATAATATATATAATATCATTGGATTGGAATAAGGTTCCAGTATTGTATAAATCCTTCTTTATTTTGAAAGGTAAAGATGGAGCTAACATGAATGACTTTTTATACTAACAGATATCTCAATCCATAACAATATCATCATCCAGCATCATAATTCATCAGATGATTTATATTTTTTGCCTTAATAATATCAACCTACAAAGTAACTAACACTTTTTAAAGTAAAAAGTAACACATTTCAAAATGTAGTGGGGAAGAATTAAGATTTAGCATAAAATGGAAATGGTCAAGTAAATGACTAGTACATCAAAACTGTACTTCAGTACAGTAGGCCTACTTGAGTACATTTACATTTATTTTCTAACACTGTCAGTAACTATTTATTTTCAGTTTTGTAGTATAGTTATATGTTAAATTAAATAGTATCTCTGTTCCCTGTGCTAGGATGCCAACATACTCACAGCTGACAAGCATGCAAACTAGTTTTCACATGTTCAGATGTTCAGTGCCAGCCTGAAACACCTCCACAGAACAACAAGACGGACAGACATGAAAAGACCCCGGCTGATATATCAGAGAGTGAGGAGCATAAAGCTTTTAAAGGTCTGAAAACAGGAAGGAGAGCTGTTCTTTACCTGGTGTGGAGACACAGCCGGCAGCAGTGACACACTACGACTCGACAGGATGTCATATCACTGCCTGTGTGTGTGTGGAGGGGCGTGGCACTGTGTGTGTGTGTGTTTTTGTGTGTGTGTGTGTGTATGTGTGTGTGTGTGTGTGTGTGTGTGTTTTGTGTGTGTGTGTGTGTGTGTGTGTGTGTGTGTGTGTGTGTGTGTGTGTGTGTGTGTGTGTGTGTGTGTGTGTGTGTGTGTGTGTGTGTGTGGTGTG
>NW_011365101.1:0-14391 GCF_000735185.1 Notothenia coriiceps
AAAATCTCACGTTACATGGCCCCATTCATTCTTTCCTTTACACGGATCAGTCGTCCTGTTCCCTTTGCAGAAGAACAGCCCAAAAGCATGATGTTTCCACCCCCATGTTTCACAGTAGGTATGGTGTTCTTTGGATGCAACTCAGCTTTCTTTCTCCTCCAAACACGTCTAGTTGAGTTTTTACCAAAAAGTTCTATTTTGGTTTCATCTGACCATATGACATTCTCCCAATCCTCTTCTGGATCATCTAAATGCTCTCTAGCAAACTTCAGACGGGCCTGGACATGTACTGGCTTAAGCAGGGGGACACGTCTGGCACTGCAGGATTTGAGTCCCTGGCGGCGTAGTGTGTTACTGATGGTAGCCTTTGTTACTTTGTTCCCAGCCCTCTGCAGGTCATTGACTAGGTCCCCCCGTGTGGTTCTGGGATTTTTGCTTACCGTTCTTGTGATCATTTTGACCCCACGGGGTGAGATCTTGCGTGGAGCCCCAGATCGAGGGAGATTATCAATGGTCTTGTACTGTATGTCTTCCATTTTCTAATAATTGCTCCCACAGTTGATTTCTTCACACCAAGCTGCTTACCTATTGCAGATTCAGTCTTCCCAGCCTGGTGCAGGTCTACAATTTTGTTTCTGGTGTCCTTTGACAGCTCTTTGGTCTTGGCCATAGTGGAGTTTGGAGTGTGACTGTTTGAGGTTGTGGACAGGTGTCTTTTATACTGATAACGAGTTCAAACAAGTGCCATTAATACAGTTAACGAGTGGAGGACAGAGGAGGCTCTTAAAGAAGAAGTTACAGGTCTGTGAGAGCCAGAAATCTTGTTTGTTTGTAGGTGACCAAATACTTATTTTACAGAGGAATTTACCAATTAATTCATTAAAAATCCTACAATGTGATTTCCTGGATTCTTTCCCCCCATTCTGTCTCTCATAGTTGAAGTGTAACTAGGATGAAAATTACAGGCCTCTCATCTTTTTAAGTGGGAGAACTTGCACAATTAAATTAAAGACTACATACTTTTTTTCCCCACTGTATATGGTTGTCATTACACAGAGTAGACGATGTCACTGGCCTATAGGGACGTGCACACCATCTCTAAGGAGAAAGAACAAAAATGAACGAATTGGCTCATGCTAAGGGTAACAGTAAGGGGAACCAATGGCTTACCAGTGAAGCACTTTGGCCAACCTAATGTGTGTGGGGAACAAGAAGGGCAATTTGCTATCATATTGGGACATCCACACGGAAGTGTCTCATTGGTCCAGACATATCCTCATTAAAGGACACTCATACGAAAATATTGGTCTGATTAAATAAAGAGCTTATATCCTTCACTTCCTTTTCTAAACAACCTTTGTGCATTGTAGCACTTTTTAAAACATAAAGAGACGCTTAAAGTACTGTAATGTTTTATCATTAATAATTTTGGATTCGATTTGAACACAAAGTAAAAAGATCCTTAGTTTTCTTGAATCCTTTCTATGAATAGTGTTTCGGTGTATTTATGGGTTATGGGTTTATAAGCAGATCAGTCAATTATTCCATGTGTTGTGTTTTTCTGCCAAAATACACTCTCATCTCTCCAAATCCACAAGAACTACGTTGGCGTCTGACGGGCGATAACACTAAGGTCCTCGTAAATCCTCCAACAGTCCAATGGACACTCTATGCCAAGAAACCAGACAACATTTTAGCTTTCAACAACAAATGTTTATGGTCAATGACAAAACCTACTAGTGGCAGTGATGAGCTATGACTGTTATCCGTTGAAAGCAAAGGCAGAGGTACTGTTTTAGAGATGTGTTTGTAAAGGGAGAAGGTCAACATAATGTCAGACTCTAACAAGGAAGATCGCTGTTTGCTTCTTGATTTATTTTGACAGTCAACTTTTTTTTTTTCTTTCCTAGTCTTAACAAATAATTCTAACAAAGATCCCCTAAACAAGGATTTTTTCCTCTTTTTCGGGCCAAAACCTAACTAAGGCTGCTCTGCGAAGCCTTTTTAGAATTCTTTTATTTTTACATCAGTGATTTTTTGAGACATTTTGGATGGCCCTGACAAATTATTGTCATTGCCAAGCAGATAAAGATAGGTCAAACAGATCAGAAATTCTATGACATTGACATTATGTGGGGCAATGACATATAACACACAGCCTACAGCTGAAGACGTATTGGTCCAGGAACTTGCAGATTGCTTGAACAGTACCTGAATGTTTGGGCAAAACTTCAAATGGGAATGAATAGATGGTTATGTTTTGTGATGTGTTGGTGCCTCTAAGGCCCGAGGACATACTTTATAGAGGTATTGTTTTAAATGATGCTTTGATGTTATAGCCTAAGGGTTTCCTTACTTTTCAGGGCAGGCGGTTAAGGGCAAGATAGAGGGTACAAGTTGGACCCTTCAACACCAATAGTCCTGTTTTTAACTAGAAAACTTAATAAAAAAAAAAGGGTTTTCTATAAAAAAAAAAAGGATTGAGATCCCGAACGAATTTTATCTCATCAATGTACATTGTTTGGTCGATGACATAACTCTATAGTGGCCGTAAGAGTTTGTTTAATGATAATGTAAAGAAATGCTCTCAAAATTATATATTTAAGTTTATTTTATTGTATTATTATTATTATTTAAATGTGGTTATTGGATCTTGGCTTTTAACTTTTAGCCATCTGTATGTGAATATTAATTTAAAGTATTACTTAGCCAAACAAGATTGCCTTAAAACTGTTGTTTCTACAAAGTGTACATAGTGTTTTTCTTTGCAGTAAAGATTGATAGTGAAGTTGCATGTAAAGTTGTTAACCAACATAAGACCTTTGCACAATGATCTTTACAGCTTTTAACAGCTTTGTTTTTTTTTTATTACATCATTTGTAAATAGTTTGTCAATCTCTCGTTTTAATGTGTTGCAATAGACCTCACAGTGCATCTGATGGCCAATCTCAGTCAAGGGGTACTTTTCAGGATGCCACCCTTTATCAACCTGTGTCTCATAGATCAGCTGCTGGAGTTAGTAGAGTTCAAGAGAGTCAACTCGGCTCATAAATGAATGAAAAGGAGAAAATAATGGAGTTCTGGATGGAAGGAGCTGATGGATTGCAGAGAACAGAGCCATGATTCTTCTTACACTCAGACAAGGAAATGAGAGGGAGAAAAAGGAGTTAATATGAGGAGAGAAATTAGAGGCTGAAAGAGAGAGAAATGTAAAAGGTGACGGAGTGATTGAAGGTTAAAGGGAATGAATGCCTTTTATAAGGAATAAAGGGCAAGGTGGCACAGTTGAAAGGGTTTTTCTGAATTAGTAATTAAAGAGAGAAGGAAATTAAAGGAGAAACGATGAACATTTTATTGCAAAGGCAGGATAACCCTTCAAGTGAATATCTTAGATTTGTAACCCCTTTATAGTACATATTTGTATCACTGTATGCAATGTTTTTATCTTCTTAAAGTTATATTTTGCCAGTTTCATGTTTGTCCTTAATGTTTTTAAAGTGTTTTAATACTTCCTGTAAATAATTTATTTTCCATGGATATAATGTTGATTAAATACAAAACTACAATACTGTAAAAGTGTAGTAGGTGGACCATGAGAATGAGAAACACATTAGACTGATATGATGAAGAGAAACATATGACACAAAAAGAAAGGAAACAACCTAAAAATAAACCCACATGCGTTTGGTGGAGGTCTGTGTATACTAATCATGGAGATGAGAACCTGATTGGATTTATCAGGCGATTGAGGTAATTGCCTCGTTCTGACTTTGGCAGAGCTAATTTGCGTGATAATTTTGAAGAGGGCCAAATTAATTGCAGATACTCTTTCAGGTCAACTGTTTACTGGGTTAACGATTGTGATGATTGTGACCTTGGGATAACAGAGCGAACAGAGAGAGATCCCACAATGCCATAAGGTAGAAAAGAGAGTGAGTGCACAAACATAATATGCCTCTAAACAATGCCTTCATATTAAATGGCCATTAGTTACTTTAAACACTGTTAGTAACACATACATTGCAATATTAAAACCTTTTGTCAGTTTTGTTATATCTTATATGATCAGGAGGCTTTGTGAGTTTATTTGTGTTACCAACAAAATCAATTTGAATGCAGCAATACATGTTTTATCAGACAAAATCTGAAAATGGAAGTGCATCATGGTGTCCTCGTTTTAAGAGGACATATTGTGATTATTTTCAGGCTCATATTTGTATTATTCTGCTGTCATATGTTTACAAGCTTGAATGTTAAAAAATGTCTATTTTTCTCATTCTGCCTCTGCCTTTTACACCCTCTGTTCAAAACAAGAGCCCAGTCTGCTTGTATTGGTTAGCTCTGTTGTGAATGGTCACCGCTTAGGGATGTGTTTGAAATGTCACGTACAATGTGTTGGAGCGCTAGCCAATCAAAGTGAAAGTGTGACATACAGAAAATCATTTAAAAACAAAGATAATGAAACATGAATAACAGCATTACTACAAGAGTCCAATGGATGCATTTTAGGTGGGGGGGGAGTGTGTTGGAGAGAAACTCCCTCTGAAGGGAACTTTGGGATATGAGCCTTCGCAGAGCATTTACATGCACATAACCCATAATACACTACAGGAAAGGGAAAACCCAAAAGAGCCTCTTTAAACGCATAGCATTAGTCCACATTTAATTTTAGTGTTGAGCACGTACCAGTGGTCAGGGTCTGATGATCTCTCCCCACACAGGAAGGGATTAACTTGGTTGAAGATGTTATATAACCTCACATAACCTCCTGTGGCTTTGTTATTGTTCTATTGCTCTCCTTCACTGCTCTTGCTCCTGCTCTCTCTGTAACTTGCTATAACAGTAAACTATGTTATAATTAAATGCCGGAAATGTGCATATTATAGCCAATTGCATGTTGATTATTTAAATCTGACCTGAATTAAAAAACCTGAAAATGTAAATGGTGCTGTATTGGCTGTGCATCTCTCGATGCACATGCATTAACTGTTACTAAGAGATCATGTAATAGCGACATTAAGCTACATATAATATATTGATCTCAATCAAATATAGCCATTGTAAATTCTTTACTTAAAGAGCAACTTGCAGGGTTTTTTTTGTTACTACATTTATGCTTAACCTTGCCTGAAAATTACAATTACAAATATTAATGCAGGATTTGATATGTTTTACAAGACATAAGGGCAGGAATTCAGAGGAAAAGGAGCCGTTTTGAGCTCTGCTAAACTGCTTTTTTTTTACGTCATACGTCAAACGCGTTATATTACGTCACATGGGGGAGCAACTTTTTCTGACTCGTTCTCTGCCCAATCCGCGGTAGTAGCTTGTAGTGAGCTGGGGTTTTTTCGGTAATTTTACAATGCATTTCACCATTTGTAATCATGGTGAGCTTGTGTTTGTGCAGGTTGCACAAACTCGAGCCTTTCAGGACATCGAGTCCACAGTTTCCCTCACGGGAAAAGGACCGGAGCTAGCGTTCGTTCCTGGATGCGTTGTGCATCCACCTCCCTGCAGCAGATAATCTTCACAGCTTTATCAGGAAACCGTATTACATCTCTCTCCCCCCCTTCGCTGCTCTCTCTCTCTCCCCTCCGGTACACGGCACCGTAAGACGTAGTGTGGAGTTGCATTAGGTAACGCTGTGGTGGCTGTACTGCTCCAGCCGTCTCCTTTGTGTTTGTTTGTTTCCCCCTGTCTGTGTTGTTTGTGTGCGCGTGGTGGCTGTCACTCCTGGCTCCCGGCTCAACCTCCACTCACCTGCTGCAATCAGCTGTGCACCCTCCCCGACTACACACCTGCTTTCCATCAAGCCATTTACAACGACATATCAACGGAGGCTCCACAACCTTTCTCCGCCAGATCCTTTCTCCGCCAGATCGTCAAGTATCAGCCGTATCTCGCGTCTCCCCTCCGGTACACAGCACCGTAGTGTGGAGTTACATTAGGTAACGCGAGATACGGCTGATACTTGCGCATTAGTTTCTGTTATGGGTCAGTATCAACAGTCCTGCCAGTAACGTTACTATATTATCAATGCTACTTTAGTTATAGCCTGATATATGATTGCTAACTTTACAATGTTGTGATTTGACTGACGTTAGCTAACATTAACTGTAGATAACGCCGGTTACTCACCAAGACAGCTGCTCTGTTCTCCACTGGTTCTCCACACACCAAAGCTCCATTTCTCTCCGATGGCCGTTATTTTTTCTAATCCTTGACTGCTCCTGGTCTCTTGGACGCCTAGCAGGCTCATAATTATAATCATATGCATTTGAATATATATTTTCAACCTCTTCTGTGTCAAAACTAGCATTGTGATCCATGTTTATTCATACGTTAGACCGGCCGCTCTCCCCCCTGTTACGTCACACGCGGGAGGTCACGTGTGGAGGCTTTTTTATCCGAGTGTGAAAATGTCTTACTAAAACGACGCCAGATGTCACTGTAGTGTATATTTCTGTATATTTTTTTGAAAATCTAGTGTATTCATCATTTTCCTACACATTTATTCACTGGTGTCTCTAACCTGCAAGTTGCTCTTTAAGGAGAACATGTACAAAAGGCACAGATATTGTGGAAAAGATTCAACTGCTTTATTGTCACATGCACAATAGCAACAGTGCAGTTGTTGGCATCAAAAGTCAAGTCAAACAGTGCTTTAAAATAGTGCAAGCGAAAAAATAGGTGCAAGCAAAATGCAAGAATAAGAGGCATTATTGGGTTATTTCAACCCAGTCTCACTGCATTTTAAATGCAGTGAGACTGGGTTGAAATAACCCAATAATGCCTCTTATTCTTGCATTTTGCTTGCACCTATTTTTTCGCTTGCACTATTTTAAAGCACTGTTNACCCTGTAGCGAGTAAAACTCTAACATAGAAAAGACCTGTCTATGCTGCCCCAGAACACAGTCCCACAGCCAGGCTGCGGGTGTCTGTGCTCCGGCCGAGCTCGGGCCGGGCCTCACCGTGTCACGCCGTCCCGCAGACCCCACGCAGCAACCAGGAAACAACACCAGCAAGCCAGCTCACACAGTCCGCTCCAGCAGCGAGCCCCGCAACGTCCCGCCAACACGGCACCCAGACCCCACGCAACATTCTCATCTGTTTGTAATTTTCTGGTTGCTAACGCCATTGTAACACATAATCGCTGATGTTCCGCTGTAACGGTGGTGTACTCATCAGAACAGAGTGGGCGAGCTGACCAATCAGAGCACAGTGGGCTCATAGGGAGGGGGCAGGAGCTCCAACAAGCTGTTTAGGACAGAGAGTGAATACACATACTATACAGAGATGCTGTATGAGAAACCAATGTGAGTTTGGAACATTGCACAATATAAATATATTCTATACCTCAACAATGGAATTATGATCAGTAGAAATGGCTATGACATGGGACCTTTAACATGAAATCCTGTTTCGTAGGAATCCTCGGAAGCTTCGGCTAATGCATAAAGATAAGAGGTCATTCTGTTACTCCGAGAGGCCATAGAGATTTAGTTTGTATCTCCTTCAAAATGAGAAAGTGCATAATGTTTCTAAGAGATTTACCGGGATATTAAAGAGCAACTTGCAGGTTAGAGACACGAGTGAATAAATGTGGAGGAAAATGATGAATACACTAGATTTTCAAAAAAATATACAGAAATATACACTACAGTGACATCTGGCGTCGTTTTAGTAAGACATTTTCACACTCGGATAAAAAAGCCTCCACACGTGACCTCCCGCGTGTGACGTAACATGGGGGAGAGCGGCCGGTCTAACGTATGAATAAACATGGATCACAATGCTAGTTTTGACACAGAAGACTGAGACTGCCAAGGCACACNCCGGAGCACAGACACCCGCAGCCTGGCTGTGGGACTGTGTTCTGGGGCAGCATAGACAGGTCTTTTCTATGTTAGAGTTTTACTCGCTACAGGGTGTACTTTGAGGGTTTGTGACTCTGCAGACCGTTTACATGCAGGAAAAGCTAAATAACACACAAGGGGACGGGTAATAACCGGAAAAGCATGACATGGGACCTTTAAATATTGATGATCCCTTTTTAAGTCTAGCACAGCACCTTACTAGGTATGTTATCTTTAAACCCCCTCTGTTCCAGGCGAGATCCTGGGAATGGTGTTTCTGGCTCAGTTTCAGTTCAGGACAGAAGCTGGTCTTTCGAAGTACCCAGCCTTAGCCCACCAGTGATTGACACACTTGCTCGATTGCTTGTTTCCTGCAATATATTTTTAAATGTCAACAAATGGAAACTGGAGGTTGAATGATGGGGCATCACGACTAGGAGCTAAACAGCACTATTTATTTTAGAAAACTGAAATAAACTGATGCCTGCTTTTGTCATATTTGTGTTATTCTTTGTTACGTTTTGACAATAAAGCACATTTAAAGTTTAGCAAAAAATAAATCTTCACCCATTTCACACAGTTTAATAGTTTTAAGGAGCCCCCAAGTTTTTAGTATGTTTGTCAAAATGTCCCTGACGATGTCATCAGAGCTTGGACCTGATGGTTAGCATTTCTAATGGAATGCAGTTGTTTTCCAATGAATGTGGAATTTGAACTAATTATAATATCCAATGATGTTGGACCTTGACCCAAAAGTTAGGATTTCTTCCACTCCACCATCTGATTTTAGCCACACATTTTTTTAAATAACAATTATTTTTGTGAAATAACATTTTCTCAAAACACCAATAGTCATTGTTGCAACTCACCTAAATTGAATGGGTCTCCAAAAATTGCTTTTCTATTAGCTACATTTATTTTTAATGAAATGTTTGATTAACTCAAAGAGAAAAATACTGTAATGGTGAATATATTAATCATATTAATATGTTGATTTTTTGTGTGCAGAATTTACATTTTTCACAAGTATATCCAATGTATCCTATATTGCTTTACAAAGGCTGTTTGTGACAGTGGACAATCTGTTATGCTAGTAAATACCTGTATATACTTTAATCCCTAAAGCAATACTGTGTTTGTGGTACTCAAACACTTAAGAACAAATACATTTATCATGGTATACATTTTTTTGGTATGACCACCGTAAAGGTTGAGTTGACTGAAAACATGTATTCCAAATTCTATGAAATATAATAAATTCTGATTTGGAAAAGTAACGTCCAATAATGTTAGGTTGTGCAATAATGCAGCCTCATAAAACAAATCATCCTTTAGACACTTCAGCTACCCGCTCAAACTGCAATTTCATCTCAGAATGTATCTACTAGAAAATCCATTACAGTTTCATAAATGGCCTATTGTAACCTTGAGCAACTCTGCAATGAAAATATGTAGACTTAACATAAAATGCACTCTGGTCTCATTTGAGTGAGCCAGCTGAGACTTCCAGTAAGGGTGTATATATTTAAATTAAAATCTGATGGTGTGGGAGATTGGGTCACAATGCATATTCAGATGCTAATTCTAGGCATTTGTCTGTGAAGCAGTGGGCCATATAATTTGACTTTGTGTGGGACTGTCCTGAGTGCCAGCTCAGCCTGGAGAGGCGGAAATTAAATGTTTATGAGATAATGTGAGAGAAATACAGGGAGCGAATACATTTAAAAATGAAAAAGAAGATAAGGATATTAAGGAAACATTGTTCAGTTTTTTTAAACCAGCAGTGAGACAGTAGTGACTAATTCAAATACTTTGTTTTTATTAACTGTCTCAGATCTAGAGGGCAAGTAATAATTACCAGCAATTTTTTGTGTGACCAGGCACTATAAAGGCTTTGAATAAGTGGTTCCCTACATTATAAAGTATGTTGAGCTTGACACACGCATTATTATATATATGCATTGTACACAAACAACAACATACTGTCGAACATTTCCTATAATCCTGCGTAAATACTATAATTACTACAATATAGATTTGTACGCCCCCCCCCCCAAAAGAATTATGTCTTTCTAACACCAACCTCAACACAGCAAGCTGATTCAATGAACAACAACATCATCATTCAGAAACATGCAAGGTTGCAGCTTCCCAATATTACAAACTGGACTGGTTAATAAACATTCTCGGATGTTCATAAATACTTGCCACTCGGCACCAGATAACCTGAAGCTTTCTAAAAATTGAATTAGCTCCAGAATAAATGGCTTCAGTGTGAATGTGTAAATACTCTGTGTGTACGTATGTCAACTCCAAACAGCAGTGAATAATAGCATGTGTAATATGGTAATTGCACACAAAGTAGCATTTGTTTGTGTGCTGCTCTGAGCACATTCAGGTGCAACTATGTGTGTCTTTCTGCGCCAGTGGTGGCACCGCCTGATAAATAGGCCTCCAGATGTGTGTGAAGCCTATCTCTGGCAGTGAGGAATATCTGCTCTCTCTGCTACTTCATCATGGAGAGGCAGCTCTGACAGGAACCCTGACACAGAAACCTCTCCTAGAAGGAAAGTGGGGACAGCTTGGGCATAATTAGAATTAATGCAGAGATGTGGAATAAGCAAATGATCCATACAGATCAGCTCTTCATTTCAATTTTATGCTTCACTCGTTGAATTTCATGGGTAATAATGGATAGTCAAGGCTGCCGATCACTATTGCTTGTGATGAAAAATGTGTATGCATTGTTGCACCCCCACCCCCCTGTCGGGAGAACAATGAGGAGAGAAGGATATAGAAAGCAAATAGATGTGCAGAAGCTGGATAAACACGTACTGTATGTGGAGCATGGACTGAATGTAAATTATTATTAAACCGTTGGATGCAAAAAAAAAGTTATTTACACAGTTCATCTGTTCCTGTTTTGCATTATTGGAAAAAGCTACAACTGCATTTAGTTCACAACCCTGTGTTGCATGATGTCAACAAATGATCCTTTAATTGGATTGTCCACAGGAAGGACACATTCCCTTGGAGACCTGTTAATAAGAACCAAAAGGGAATGTTGTTGCACGTCATTCTCTATCTATCTATTTCCCGCCCTCTTTCCCTCCCTTTCATCTTTTGACATTGACTTAAATGCTTCAGATTAAAAATGTACTATTGTTGCAGATTGGTTCTTCAGTGCACTGAATAATGTTCAGTTTTTCTTCTCAATCAGACTTTTAGGTTTAATGTTCCCTTTCTCATCTGGGTCAAGATCTGAAAGTGTTGCGTCTAAAGTTTGTCATTGATCACAGGGGCTGAATGTCATGGGAGAGAGATAAAGAGTGTAGCTCAGGAGAAAGGGCGGAGGTTGGATCCCTGCGGTTTTTGTGACTGAACCCTGGATTACTCCCACTGGTCAGCAGAGTGAGTGTATGTGAGAGTGTATGAGAGTCACATACATTAAGAATTGATCAGCAGTGCATGATCCCTACAAAAAAACATCCACTTTCTTAAACACTGACAGCTAGGAATAGATTAATGTAATGCCACAGAGGGGACACATTTAAATCCGATATCATTTCTCATTTAATGTCATTTTACGCTCCCTGGTGCCCACAAAAAACCTTTACCCCCCCTCCCAAATGCAAACTAAAATATTATGTATAATATAGACTTCACACTTAATAATGTAAAGCCCATCTGACACCAGCAATGTCCAGCATATGCTCATTTAGTGTTTAAAAGGGGTTTGTAAAAGGTGCAGCACATTATTTGAGATAATTTGATAGGGTGGGTCCCTGTTGTGTACTTTCCACTCTGCTGACAGTGATTGTGGGTTTTGACAACCACAGTTCATTAGTGGGTATTAGGAAAAAGTTCACACAAGAGACCGCATTGTGAAAGAGGCGTAATATGTTTCTCATTACGGAAGGTATCAAATGAACTCACACACCATAGTTCTTCATTTCACGCTGCCCTTGTTACGCTCTCTAGGGTGAGAGTTTTAATGAATGCATATGTATAGTGCTCCTGACATCCACTGTGCAGGAGGGGCTATTCTCTCAAGCTTTGAAACATACGATGAGGCTGACATGTCTTAATGGGAGAGGCAATTATTAAAGCTTAGCCCTTCCCATCATGGAAGAAGATGCAGATAATATCTCTGCATTTGTAAATGATAATCAATTAAAGATAAATTATTCAAAATGTAACATAAGCGTATATTCTGAACATTTAAAACCTCACATTTATCTTTAATTTGTCTTAACAGTGAACAGTTAAACATAACATGCTTTTATTTTCCACAACTAAATACGTCTTTAATTACTGGTTAGTCATTTTAAAATGAATTATAATGTGTTCAATAAAAGTGATGCATTGCACAAGACTGTGTTCAGAATATGACGGATGTGATGCATTTAAGCTAATGATCCATAAGACTAGCGATTAACCTGATTTGCATTTGTCATATTTTTTCTAAATTCCTTGGCTACTTTCTTGATTGAAAAAAAAGGAAAGCCAGAAAATGGATTCATGCTTTGTGATGATACGTATGTGTTATGTTTAAGAATGATTTGTGCAACATTTTATTTCATTCCATGTCTCACAATTGTCACATTAACTTCTCAATTATTTTGAGTAAATCAGTTTGAGAGTCGGGTGAGACAGGCGAGGGAGACAGCGAGGATTGAGATGGAGACATGTCTGGGAGCTCTGACTATCCCAGATAACACAATCATTTAATTTTCTGTTCTGCAGCACAGTGAATATTATTCATCTGAATGGAGTGAGCTGCGTTCACAGGAGAAAGAAAATTAATGGTTTTCAGAATACTGAAAGAATTTCTCAATAGAGTCTTAGTCTGCAAAGTACAGCAAAGTATTGCACCCAGATAAAGTCTGTGGTACAGTTGCGTTAAAGATTAGGCCTAAGGCAGTTACGTGACTGACATTTTGCTTAAGTTCAAGTGTAATGATTGGTGTGAAAGAAGTGACAGGAATGAAAGTACAATTTTTATAATTTGAAGAAAATTGGCAAACCTCAACATATGATTGGTATAATGCTTTAAAGTATTACATGTATGAATGAATGTGTCAGCAAGAGCAAGTATGATTTTCAGCAAACACAACCAAGGCAAATAATGTGCAAAATATATCAAAGCATGTTAGAAAGATCGAGGCAGATCGGAGAAAAAATAATTACTACCTATGCCTTAGGTAGCTGTCCAGCAAGAATGCGTTCATAGGGTTGAATCACATTTACTGTATAGACTGGGTATTAAAACGAGAAAATGTATCCCCCAACTTCTTATATACCAATATTGCTCTTACAAATGTTTAAACAAGTTATCCACAGTTCTTGAAAAAAGCCAGCAAAGACCAGCTCTAGTGTGTCAAGTTCACATATGCTCACACAACCGGAAAACACACTGCAGTGGACAGACAAATCCTCAGCATCCATCTTCCACAGGGGAAAGTATTGGCTTTCAACTCTGACGGTCTGCCTCTGTTCAGAGACTCGGGTCAGGAACGATTCTTCATTGACATGCTTCACGTACCACTGTGAGTTACAAAAAATCTATGATTTTCTTTGCCTCTGACCATGAGTTCATCTTTAATATATGTTTTTTATAGATATTTAAAAGTTATTCCTACTGCATTCTATAATGCTAGATCTGCGCTTCTATTGGGAATTGGATAATTTGCACTGCTGAAAGGCAAGGCCATGTAAATACATGTTAAGTTACCGTGCTTAAATAGTAGTTTCACCCACCAACCGTCAAGAGAGGTGACTGTGAAGCATCAGACATTTTAAACTGATCCCTGGTGCCTGACCTTTCAGGGTTAGGTAGGCTGTGGAAATTAAAATCCACACTCTGGATGTGACCTCTTCAAAAATCCTTAATGGAGGCCACCCAACAGTTAATCCTAAAGTTAAATCCTCATGTCAAAACCGAGCAAAAGGGATTTATGGTAGATCTGGCTGAAGTCTGGGACAGTCGTCTGTTGATGTTGCTGCACAGATATAACCTGCATGCAGTAAAAAACGATTTAAATTTTAAAACCTAAAGACAAAGGGATGGAATTTTGAAATTACATAGAGACACTCTCCAGTTAGGTCATGAGCAGGTCCTACTGTGAATACAAAAAACCTAACATGCAACGTTAATATTGCAATGTATTGTAAATAAAATCCAGAAAGTTTTACTTTTTGTTGGGAGTACAAATGTGGGCATATTCACAGTCAACACACTCTCACTCCATAATCGTCCAGGACCGACGTTTGGTCAGGGTCCCGTGGCGTGCAGTTGTGACGCTCCTAGGATCCTTCAGCTTCATAAAGGGACGCAAATAGCTTTCAACTGATGCAATGTATTCCCATCTGCGGTGGGATTTGACGCTCATGGAAGCACGGCATTCGTTTGTGTCGGCTGGCTTTAAAGGCAATGTGAGCGTCCATTCCCATTGGATAACGGAGAATTGTACACCCGGAAGTAAGTATTCCCCTTACTGTCGATTGATTTTACAGTGATATCTGCGCTACTCA
>NW_011365102.1:0-3211 GCF_000735185.1 Notothenia coriiceps
ATGAATATACTTTATTACTCGTTTCCATTCATGTCAATTGCAGATAAATGTTTAGTCTTCTCAAGCACCAACTATCAAATATCTCTCCTGATTGTTGGCACTTGGCAATCAGGTTAACCTCTGAATTGTGGAGTAGAATTACAAAGTAACAATGAGCTGTCATGTGGGTATATATTAATGCTGCGCATTATGGACACAAGTGATTTTCACCCATTTATTAATTATATGTTTTACATTTGATAACACCAATGTGTTTAATACTGGCAACTTCTAATTGTGGGAAAAACGAAAACGTTCAGTAGAGACGTCCCATGGAACATTTTGCGAAACACAATAGCCAGCATGTGTAGTTCTGGGGGGGGGCGTTCGATTCCAGTTTTGATAGTCTGGCGTGGTTTTGTTCCATTTCAAACAGCTGTTTGACGCTCGGCGTAACCTTGGCGCACTGCCACTCCAACATCCAATCCCAGCGCTTTAAGATTAATCACGGGGACTGTAGTCCTAAACGATAGCTGGGGATTATGGGTAGCGTAGTGTCTTCGGCCATCCTAAACTCCTAGAGTCCTACGTCTGTTTCCGGTTATTTTTATTTTGAAATTCAGTTCCTGACGGACACCAAAAAAGCCAGAGATTATGGAATTAAACCAATAAATAAAAGCAACGATAATTGTGTGTTATTCGTGAGTAAATAACAGTGTGTTATTTTGAAAAGAATAACAAATTAGAAGGAAAAAAAGATTTAAAAATACAGATTTCAGTATTCTGAGGCTCTGAGCCCCATTTATTTTCCTCACATACGGCAACAAAAGTCCGAAATTATACGATTTAAAATAAAAGCAATAATTGTGGCTTGATATTGGGTAAGAACATGTTTTTATGAACCACACAGCTTCCGGTCTTCCACGACCCGACCGGAGAAAAAGACGTGCTGCAGGCTCGAAACACATTACCAGTAGAAATACATTGCTTTTAAAATCGTGCTGTGCGACACGAAAAAAAGGGGAAAATCGTGTTGGTGAACACGAATCAATAGATTAAAAATCGTGTTGGTGAACACGAAATGCCATGAGACTGGGTTGAATAGTCCCACAGAACTGTATTATTGTACTGTTAACACGTTTTACAAACTCCCTTATTTCAAATTATCCTGGCATCCACTAAACTGCATTTAGTACAAATCTGCACAGTCACTTCCTCTCCTTCTGCTGTGCTGTTTTTGTTCTGTGTTGGGCTCTTAAGAACTGCAGAGGTTTGACAAAGCAACATTTTCTCTTGTAATGAAAACAGACACACTTGATTGCGTTTTTCTGTAACAAAGCGCTACCTTGATCCCAACTGAAAGCCGAGCGCTCTGAAGCTTCACTGTACTTTGTCATAGCAGACAACAAATGTATATCTCCTGTCTTCCCTGGTACCAGAAGGCTCTTTTGTAACGTCTGTCGTCTGGTTTCTTATTTATGCCTTATTTCTTCAGGCAGCAGATGCTTAATCCTGGCTGATAAAGCCCGTTTGGTTCACTTGCTGGGAACAGAAAAGTAAAATGGGAACGCTATTTCAACACTGACTTACATTTCTATTTCACGAGTATTACATTCACACATGAAGAATACTAAGCTATTAACACACACATGGCCCTGATGTTATCAATGGCTGTGTCAAAAATGACTGCTACTAACCACATGGTGCTTTACATTAACTCTGAGATTTGTATTTGATTATTCAAGTGTGGAAATTATTCACTATACAATATAAAAATACATGAATATAGTATTAAAAAAAAGTAGTGTCTATAGTTTTTCTTAATTTTTCTTTCATTCACCCTGTATTAATACAATCCTTTGCATAACCATGAAAATAGACACTCAACTGACTACATTTCATTCAGGTTACTCAGGTAGAGGCTGCATTAAGAAACAAACACTGGATGGTAACGTTAAGTTAAGAAAGAGATTCAAACGACACAAGGACACCATGATTACAGAGAGCATGTGATATTTATAAATGATTGTTTGCACTTAATGCAGTGCAGATCTTTTCACCCAGCAAGTAAGCATATGTATTTATATATATTGGTACTGAGCTATGCATCTATGCTTTGAAGGAAATGGTAGAAATATATAGAAGACAGAATTCCACTGTTCTGATTGGTTTTATTGATGCCTCTAAAAGGCTTTTGACCGAGTTAACCATCATAAACTGTTTTCAAAATTGAGACAAAGGGGTGTGCCTAACAGTATAATTAGGATCCTGGCTTATTGGTATGCCAACCAGAGCATGCGGATAAAATGGGGGAATGAAGTCTCGGCGCCATTTGATGTTGGTAATGGAGTCCGCCAGGGGGGGGCTCCTCTCACCATGCCTTTTTAATATCTATATGAATGATCTATCAGATGCTTTAAGTGTCTGTAAAACAGGGTGTGTGATTGGTAATGTGATTGTAAACCATTTTATGTATGCTGATGATCTGGCAATTATTTCTCCTAGCAGTGCTGGTTTTCAACAGCTAAATGTTTGTTCTGATTACGGAGTCACATTTGATGTTAAAGTCCTTATCTTACATTAAAAACTGTTTTTGGCAGTTGATTTATGGGGGGTGTATGCAACAGATAGTCAATGTATGTTTCTTTATTTCATACTGAATAATATGTAAAAAAAGGAAAAATATTAGGTCCAATAAAAAAAACTTTGCTTCTGGAAGCAGGCCATTTCGTGACGTCACGTGTGGTTCCCGGCTGCCGCTGTCTGGATCCCTGCTGTTCCGGATCGACAGCCAATGCGCGCAGCCAGGCGAGAGTTCACAACGAAAAAGGGCGTCAAATATTGTTGATGTTTACGCATCAGAAAAAGCTAATAGCGCGGGTATTTGGCACAATTTGACAGAACAATTATTTGGTGTGGACGATGCGAGCAGTGACGATGAATCTGAACGATCTCTGCCGCCTTTTACACCAGAAATAAGAGGCCTAGAACCGTATAGGTTCGAGCCAGCAAAACGCGAATGTGCACCACCGGCCTTCTCTTTCGGGAACAAATGAACGGTAAAACCATCCCGATTGGTGTTGCTACACCCGCCAACGACACACCTCTTCACCATGATCCGGAAAAAACAAGACAAACTCGGAGATAAACACTGATACACAAAGTTGACATGCGGCTATACCAGCAATGCTACACTGTGTGATGCTGGGACGGGCTGAACTCACCAGGATTC
>NW_011365103.1:0-15839 GCF_000735185.1 Notothenia coriiceps
ATGTAACATATAATTGTCTACATAATAGAGACGCGACTACTTCTCTCATTCCGAGTGTCCATCTTTCTTCAACCGGCACGTAACCTGCACACATGCATTACGTCCTCAACGTGAGCTCAGTCATCCAAGATCTTGTATTCTCCAAGATGTTACACTATCTATAACTATCTATCTGTCTATCTCTCTCTCTATCCATCTATCCATATATCTATCTATCTATCTCTCTCAATAGTATCTCTCTATCTATAAGGAACCGCAGTAGACAAAAGGCGTTGCTATAGCAACACGTCATGTTTACGCTGCATTTTCTATGAGGTAAATATTACCAGCTGGCGGATATGGGTATAAATGGCAATTTATTTGGCGATTTTTTTCAATCTGACTTCCTATTGACTATTTTTAACAACAAAGGGTGCTATATAACACACTTTCAGGAAAAGTCACGGACTGGGAGACTTTAATATATTATGGAAAAAAAGTTACATACAATAAAAAAACAGCTGCGGGTAAAATGTAACCGTTGGCGGTTCTAGTGTTAATGAGCGCCACGGTCTCTGAGCCACACTGGTGTTGTGCTCCCAGTAGACAGGATGAACATGAATGAGTCTGTCCATTCTGGGTTGAAAGCTCTGTTTTCCCTGTCCACTTTTCTCTTCTTAGAGAGCGCTATGTGTAGTTGTTATTTTCTCCCTGTCTGCCGCTTACTCGGTCTCCGTCCGTCTTTTCCGCCCCGTCCGCGGCTAATCTCTCCACCTATGCTGTCCACTCAATTGTCTCTTCTTCTGCGTTACTGCGTTCTTCTGACGCTCACATTGCCTTTAACTGCCGCCGATATGGACGGATGCAGTGCTTCCCTGAGCATCAAATACCGCCGCCGATGGGAATACATTGCAATCAGTTGAAAGCTCTTTGCATCCTCTTATGAAGCTGAAGGGGACTCGGTGCGTCACAACTGCACGCCAAAGGACCCTGACCAAGCGTCGCTATTGGACTATCAGGGAGTGAGACTGTGTTGGTTTCCTCCGTACTACTTTGATAATTTGCTCCAATATTCCAGAGAAGAGGAAACTTTGAAGGCCTTTTTCTCAAAATGATGACTCGGTGGCAGTCATTATATAATGTGACATATTTTGCTTCGGGTCAATGTGACTGATTTCGATAGAGCAGGTCACATATGGAGATTGTTTAAACTGGCTTAAAATTGATAATATATTCCTTCCGCATAGACAGGAGAAGAGTATGCCTTTGTGGCAAGTCGTCATTGGAAGCAGTATTCATTGTCATTGTAAATTAGTAAATAGTGAAAATGTTACAGTGATTACTTTTTTATATTTGTTAGTCAGTCTATGTTTCAAACCCTTAAGCCAGTCGGTGATTGTTGGAACTGTAGACCAACAAAGATGTTTCTGATCAGTTTTGTCTAATTTCTGAATTAAGTATGCATGTTTAAGGATGAGCACGGAGGATTGTTTGTGTCTGACTTAGAAAAGAATATCAATTGTATGTTTTGTACAGTAATACACGGCATAATGCTAAGAGACAATTATAGTGTATGCTCTGTTGTCATGTTTTCATCAACCCTACTGTAACTCTAACCTCTTCCCAATTCGTGGTGGAGACGATATATTCCTTGAACTTCTGAGTCATTTATCCTGAGAATGAATGTTGATTGCACCCTTTCAAATTTCAGACAAAGGCCAAATGTTAGTAGTAATTTGTCAAGTAGGAATGGGGTGAACTATATTCATTACTCAAATGAAACTGCAAGATGGCTAAGTAATTGAGGCTTGCATGTTCTTCTGTCTGTCTATGTCTGCGCAGTATTCCTACAAAGTACAAATACCTGCAGCTCAAGCGGTGTGATTGACAGTAAATTGCCCAAAAGCATTGACTGTGTAGACACTAGTGCTTACATGTGACAATGAATACGCTTCCGAAAAGAATTAATCGTCTAATAAATTATGTTTTGCATAAATCAGTAGAAATAGAATCACTGGAGGCATTACTGGAGGCAAGGTGACAATTCAGAACCAAACAAGATAATGCAAATGTTTGCCTCTTGGCAGTTAATTCAACATTTCTGGAGACAATGAGCAAACAACAAATTCTAGATCTGTCTTAATACATTTAGTAAATGTTAAGTTTTTGTATCAGTATTTATTAGCAGAAGCAAACTTCATAGACGATGAACTGTACCTGGAAAAATGAGAACATTTACTTTTTACTATAAAGTGCTAAATGATGCATTCATATTAACAAGTCCCTAGAGTTCCCTGCTGGTGTTGATGGTGCATTTGCTTAAACAGTGGGTAAGGTGACATGTTTAATTGTCAGTTCAGAAAGATGTTCACGATAGTATCTGTACATGGTTGGTGTTGCATTAAAAACTTGAATATAAAGTCGTTTTTTTAGAGATTAGAAGTGTGAGATCAAACCAGATAAAAATAAATGAACTGATAATTGGATTGACGAACAAAGCAACAGTATTTTACTCATCATTTTAAATGTATTGTATTTAAATCCTTTCTTATTTTTTCTTCTTTTGCAACAGTTGAATGTAACTTTGTCTTGGCTTTGTAAAGGTTGTCCATTGTGGTACATCACATTTTACTTTAAATAAAACATAACATAGATAGTTCTGTTTAACAATGTCATGGGAAGTACTTTCTTTTACATTTAATGTTTAAACTGGCCTATTTTGTTCCCCACTTTGGCCCAATGACCTAATATGAACATATTGTATGAAAATACATGCACAACCACTTCGAATATGGTTTTTCTTCATTCATATTCTCCTCTTATAAACACCCAATCTGTTTTTCCTTTCAGAAGGCCTAATACAATTCAATTATGTTTTCAATTATCAAGTTAAGATGTGATTTCATTACTCAGCTTTGATTGTTTGTTTAGATGGAAGAGTTGTTTTGCAGGATATTCTGTTCATTAGCTTCCCTGTTATTTATATTCTCATTAGGCGGTTATTTATATTCTCATGAGCAAATATGTCATTGACATGCTGTAATGAAACTGTCCCTCTGTCAATCAGTATCTATAACATTGTTATGTATGCATTTATTCATCATATAGCATCATTTAGATTTAGTCTATTTTGGTATGTTACATTTCAATCGGGACACTTTTTTCTGCTCGCAAAATGCTGAACACCTGTATTTTGTTCTCCTTTGTTTGTTGAGCACATTGGGTTGCATCCAGCATAAATGGTTGATTATCTAGTTTGTGCCAATGGTCCAGCTGTGGCCTGCAGACAGTGGGTGAGAAGATGAGCATGAGGAAGCTGCATTGTGGAGGAGGCAGCACAGGGCAGTTGGACTGTATTTCCCTCCATTCACTTGACTTTCAGCTCGTAGCTCATTATCTCAAATTTAGTTTAGGCGTACAGACTCGACAAAAGTTATCTTTTTATACAGCTTCCGCCGCTGCTGTTATTGCATCTAATTTAATTTACTTTTCAAAAGTTTTACGAACTAGCTCAATGGTGAAACTTTTAGGCAAAACAACAGTTGCTTCACCCCCCAAGCTGTATATTTAGATTATCCTCAACATTTGTGATGCAAATGAAAAATATTAAAATTGGAATCACGTTCCAGATAGATCCGAGCACAGTGTGAAAAGATTACGACAATGTGCTGAAAAAGAAGCACAATGGCTGAGAGTTGGTACAGAGTTGCTTTTTGGGATAAATTAATAACAATATTTATAAACTTCTGCTTAAATGTCATAGAGCCAAAGGGAACTGGTGGTTTACGAATCTCCTACAGTTTTTTAGCAATCTATCAGAATTATCTTTTTTAATAATGAGTCACCATGATAGGGTTGAAGCCTCTAATGTAAAGTTACTATTTTATGGGAAAAATAAAGTAATCAAACTGATATATCTTGCATTTAAAAAATAAAAAATCTACAATGTTTTAACACACCGTAGGAAAGGTAATTCCGTTAATGTTCAAGCGTTTCATGTTACATTTTTATCTTAGGGTATTGTTCTCTGTTGATTTTTCATATTGCCAAATCTGACTTTTTTGTGCTTGAGAAAGAGCCATGTACTTAGTGTACAGCCTCGACAGGCACCCTCTGGAAAGGCTTTTTGTAAATGCTGGAAAATAGCTGGGTTTGTGCTGCAAGTGCCTGAAGCTCAGTTTAATGGACTGGAGAATTGTAATGTGCTTAGACAGTTACAAAACATTCCAATATACTGAACTGACACACATTCACTAGTTTGGCATAACCCGGCATCATTGTGCAATCATGTAAAAGGTAGAAAGTCGTGAAAATAAAACCATTTGGGGAACGCTACTGCAGAAAACACACAACAGCATTTATACTGTACGAGCATAAAGTGATTTGATTTGAAGAAAATCTGATTTTTATAAATCATCTCTTTGTAATGAGAAGTGTAACAAAAGCCACAGAGGAAAACTGACGGATTGGCTTCCAATCACTGAAGAGTTTTGGAGTGTCAGCAAAAGGCAGGCAAACAGCGTAAACAGAGTACAATAAAGCATTCAGTCAAGTCTGTCTCTACCGAAAGAGGCATTACCAAATATACTGTACACCTTACTACTTAATAGACAAGACTGCATGTGTTTACAGCTGACAACAATACTCATTTTAGACATGAGTGGGAGTACAAAGAATGAAACTCAAAGAGGCCCATTATTTGCCTGTGTGAAACTATGAATCAACAATGCATTGTGATCAAGAGCGCAAAAACGTTTAGTTTGTTGTCCAAGCAAGCATTTATGTTTTTTCTTTTAGTCAAATAATCCATTGTAATCAGAATTGGTTGCGGTTTTCACTTCCATCTGTTTTAATTTATTTTTTCTTTCGAAAATATTAAGCATAATTTAAGGGAAAATTGGTCAAATGTCTGCTGGGAAAAAGTATGATTGCTTTATTTATACTGAGACTTAAACAGTTAAAGATATCTAATACTTTACAGAAAAAAAAAAATGGGAGAAAAGTTGGAGAAAGTATAAGTGTTTATTGTTTTATTATTATTTAATATCTTATTCAGGGTATTTATTACTCTAGGCTAGGGTGTCGTAACCATGCATCAGGCTGCATGATGTTTTCAACATGGTTTTAATTATTGGGCCCATTTAGTAAAAACAGAAGGCACCTGTGGGGAGAAATAATATTATATTACTAAAAAATAGTTTTTGCAAAAAAAAGCGTGTGTTGCTGAATTGAGAGCTACAAAGAAGGTTCCCATATACATATGTTAAAGCCCCTTGAAACGTGTTTGTTAATGTAAAGATGATGACATTAATATTCATTACCAAATATGCAACATTAAAAGTTTAAGTACAGAAGAAAACACTTTCTTGCTTAGTTAATAGTAATGAGTTGAGGTCTATTCTAGTGTGGTTTGATCAGAGGTTATTGACAGTGGTGGCAATACAACCGTCACAGATTTAGGTTTAGAACCCCGCTTATGTTGCGGTGAGATAAAGAAAGAGCAAAAACAAAAATACAGGCAAAGCTCATTAAAAACAACCAAGACTCTGAAATGTAGAATCCCGTCTCTTGTAACAACAACAATCAAGAAGTGTTTTATTTAATGGCAGTTAATGGACCATATATGCTTTACCATTGATACTGAACCCTTTGATTTTGACAAACCACTCGACTTTTGTCTTTTTGTAACAATAGCCTACTCCCATGTTTGACACTGGTATACATAAATGCCTCTACATACAAATAACCTTGTACAAACGTTACACATTGTAAAATATCATATATCGAATTATGTAGTGGCAGTCTCTACACTCATTTGTTATTTTATATTTCTGTTTCTCTCCCCACTTCTGCTACCACTGCTTTCTTCTCCTTATGATTATGTGCTTGGAAGTCGTCTTCATGTACGATCTCCACACTATTGCTAGTGGATGAGATGATTCACTTCTGAACTCCCTTTGATCTCATTCGCACCTGAGAATAGAACAGGTCAGCTCTTACTCTTTCTCACTCACTTGAGTCTGATTAATATAAATCCCATTTCAGCTTTTGGAACATCCATCGCACATGTTGAATAATTTAAAATAAAATTCTCATCACTCACCCTCACGCCGATACACTGTGAAAGACAATAATGTGCACACACATTGTAGCCTCGAACCCGAACTAGAATCACATTTACCCTTCTTTAAAAGATAATCTTGTCTATGGTCTCTTGCCTCATCTTGGCTCTTCACACGGCGTCAGCTCCCTGGTGGCACCCACAGATGTGATGGCCCCTGCTGATTTCCCTTGGTCTTTGAGAAAGATATTGGAGTTAGCTATCGGCAACAGCACCCTGTGACGAAATCAATCCAAAACATGTGTATGTGTGCGTTTTCTGTCAGTCATCGTGTCTTTTCATGTCTGGATCGTTGATTTTTTACCTCATAGCCCGGTTCTTTGCATTTCTTTCTCTTTTTTTTCACCGAACATTACATCCTTTCATAATAACTGGATGATTTTCAGTCTCTCTCTCTCTGCTGTCTCCATCTTTATTGTATCGCTTTTCACCGACTCCGAGCTGGTGTCATCCAGCAGCACGGCAGATGGAAGTGATAGCGAGGTAATGGCAGTCCTGTGTTTTCACATCCATCCCACCATCTAAACATCCAATGCAGTTAGGATTGATTGAGCCTTGACCGGCCCCATGATGTCATGTTAATATTTACCACGGCATACATCAGTGTGGCTTTTATACCCAGCCCCATTGTCCCATTACAGAATGCTGGATGTTTATCATGTAAGATGATTACTGCTGATGCCCTGTTGTATTCCTGACTGACCAAATGCTTATTGGCTACATGATACTCATTTGTGAGTGGAATTATGGTATCTGATGAAGACAGTGACGCTTGAGAGGGCTGATATGCCATAAAACATGTAATAGGATTGCATTGCGTTCAAGGAACCTCGGTTAACCTGCGCAATGGAAACATAATTCACTGAGATCTGTTTAAGATAACTAATTTAGTCACCGTTTTAAAACTAATTTTCCACTGGTTGGTGTGTCACTGTGCAAAACTGTGCGTGCTACCATGTGTGTTTATGCGCAACCTCACTGAGTCGTCTTTAATAGTGTGGCTTCAGAAGTGTGAAGTGGAACAGAGTATCGGTAATGAAGGAGATGGGACTTTGTAATTATTCTGCAGAGGAAGGATTACTGGTTTACTTAACCATTAATGGTTCACCTTGGAATGCAAATGCCAAGGGGATAAAACCCACACCTCTCTGCCCCTCATTACCTCCAACTGGACTAAAGATGTTTGGATCTAAGCCACCATTATTTAAGACTTTACATATTTCCAGCCCTTTCTGTGTCTTATTTGAACGGTTCGACTAATGCACTGTGGCAAAGTACTGCGGGGTATTAAGGTGAAGCATGAAAAGAGATCGATGTTTATGAGCCGTGCGACGCAGTGCTGCTATTGGGTGCTTAGGAAAATGTTTTGTTAAGTATGTGGGTCAAGAAGGAAATCACAAGGGGGTTTCTTGCCAGAAAACACATAACTTCAGTGGGCTTAATCCTTTCACAAAATAAAAGTATCAGGGTCTTATAAGGCAGGACTAAGGCAGGACTTTTAACAATAAAATACCAGCTCCAATATAGATAGGAAATACTGAAAGCAGAAGAAGAAGCATTTTAGAGTTACAGTGCATTATTTTGACCTAATCTACTGATAATAGTTCTTAACAGTTGACAAACAAATGACACCACACTAATTAAATACATCAATTTCAATTTATATCACACAAACACACAAAGGCTTCCAGACTTCCTATCCATCTGTGGTCCAGACACATTGTCTCATCAGACTGCGGTGACATATCTCCCTGAAAATGAATCAAACTTAGAGCTTTGACAAATTGAACAGTTATTCAGCCGGTGATATTTTAACCAGAGGTGCCTGACTGAAAGCTGGTGACATCAAGGCCATGAAGTACTGGATGGAGATGCAGTTTATAGACACTCCTGCCCGCAATGAAAAACACTACTCAGAAGTGAAACGACCTTACATGGTCTGTGTGTGAGAGTGTGTGCCTGAAACCTTGGATATATCACTGCATTTGTGTCTGTACTTCCCTGTATGTGCAGACTGAGTGCGTCCTGGTGAATGTGTGTGTCTCATGATTGACAGGAGAGAGAGATGGATGGTTGAGTGTGTGTCAAGGATTGCCTCCTATTTCAGCTCAGCTGCGGCGGGCAGGTTTTTCATTTTTGTTCCCATTACCAAATATGCACCATGCTGTTAGAGCTGACAGGAGTGAGAAAACACATAATTGGGAAAGGCTCACTTTTTAAAGCGGCTATCTGTAGTTCTAAATTGCGCTTCTCATATATCTGCTGCCATGATTGCTCTCATCTCCAAACACAATTTGATTCGATCAAATATATATGTATAATAGTTCTTACTCATTCATATTCAATGAAAATGTTGAGGATAACACAGTAAAGATGACTTCTTTCTGCGAAAGCAAACATTAAACCATCATAGGCTACATCAAATAGTGCATCCTTCCTTTCAACTGCAGAGAAAGATGAATTCAAATGTCACGATTTGAAAGGTTTCTCTTCTGACTTGGTGTGTTCATGAGCTATAAGTCATTATTTGGAAACAACATGGATGCTACAAAGAAGATCTGTTGTATTTTATAACTCAGATCCTTTAAACACCATGTTGATAGTTGATGTTCTGGCTTGTGGGGGCATTCATGTGAAATGTGAGTAATTTTTCTCATTATTCCCAAAAAACATAATTGCAGCACAAATGCCCTGTGTACACATCATTTGCGTATCCGCAACGTAATTCTGACCTGCTCAAAAACATATTTTGGAACTTCAGCCCATGCCATACCTTTCCACCAAATTTCATGGAAATAGCTCAGTAGTGCTATTTCCGTTGCTCTCTTTTTCTCTGCATGACGCAAGGCTCAAAGTTTAGCGGGTGTTGATGCTGTACAAACTGTAAAGCCCCATGAGATAAAAGTATAATTTTGAATAACATTTGATTGATAGTTTTTCCCTAGACTAACAAACAAAAACAAAGCTCCTTGAATGGTGTAAGTGTACGATACACATACACCCTTTGGCCACCTCACTAGCAGACCTAAAAAATCTAATATTCCAATCTTTAAGAACAGCCGCTTCTTACCTGTCCAACAAGTGCACACATACTGTGCAGAAACACACACATACATGCGTACACCGGTGTACACCCATATAACAATTTCCCACATCCATGTTTAACCCATGACAGAACTGACTAGATTTGTCTTCACTGGCATGCATATAAATAAAGTATGTTAACAATAAGATGTCTTCAATCTACATGGCACAATGTATATGGCCATGCCTCTAGTTTAGTATCCACATAGTATATTACAATATTATGTAGACAACAACCCATCCTCACTTTGTTTTTTCTTGGCTAAACCATGGTAGCATGAACATGTGTTCATAAATTATTGGATTTGTTCTAGTTTAAAACATGCATCTATAACCTTTGGGATGTAAATCTTTTGAAATACAAAATGTCAAAATTAGCATACTCTTTGAAGGAGTGTGACACTTTAACCTGTTCCATTAGTTCCATTCCTGAGATTTATTTCAGGAGCTTTTTTTTCCTTCATGTGTCGTTTGAACAATACAAAAATGAATCAATCTCAGAGTAGAAAAATGAACTCCTGCTGTATCTTCAAAAATGTTGTTTTATTCCTAAATTATTTAGTTCACAACACCAGCTTTTGGAATCCTCGCTCACATATCCACTATGACAAGTAAGTGTGAGCTCAGACTCAAAACTGTCTTTTGCTGTCTCCTCCAGGAACCACGGTGATGACAATGACGGCGTTTGACGCTGACGACCCAGGCACCGATAACGCGGCGTTGCGCTACAACATCGTCAGGCAGTCGCCGGACAAGCCCTCCCCAACCATGTTCTACATCAATCCAGAACGAGGCGACATCGTCACTGTCATCTCCCACACGTTACTTGACAGAGAGGTTGGTAGACTTGGCAAACGTGTGCATATTTGTGTGTGTGGGTGTGTATGTTGTGTTGCTTTGCTTTGCTCTGAGTGTGCCACTTGGAGAAGGACCATCAGAGAGACTCTCAGCTGGACAGGTTCTTGTCACAAGCCACTTGCCATTTTTGAGCTGCAGCTTCTGGGTACATCCACTCTTTCTCAACACATCACTAAAGCTTTCAGGGTGAAGTTATGGTGCATTTCCACTACAGGGCCTCGCTCGGTATGGCTCAACCCAGTCTCACGGCATGTCGTGTTCACCAACACGATTTTTAATCTATTGATTCGTGTTCACCAACACGATTTTCCCCTTTTTTTCGTGTTGCACAGCGCCATTTTAAAAGCAATGTATTTCTATTGGTAGTCTCACGGCATTACGTGTTATAGGAAGACCGGAAGCTATGTGGTTCATAAAAACATGTTCTTACTCAATATCAAGCCACAATTATTGCTTTTATTTTAAATCGTATAATTTCTGACTTTTGTTGCCGTCTCTGAGGAAAATAAATGGGGCTCAGAGCCTCAGAATACTGAAATCTGTATTTTTTAAATCTTTTTTTCCTTCTAATTTGTTATTCTTTTCTAAATAACACTGTTATTTACTCAACAATAACACAACATTATCCTTGTTTTTATTTATTGGTTTGATTCCATAATCTCGGGCTTTTTTGGCGTCCGTCAGGAACTGAATTTCAAAATAAAAATAACCGGAAACAGACTTAGGCATTTCGAGCGATTACCCAAGATCCTGAGCTATGGTTTAAGCTCGCTAATTGGATGTTTTAGCCGTAATGCATGCTGGGATTTGGTGTTTATATGATATGAAATCTGGGAAACATTTTTAAAAGAATAATATAATACTTAATTCCGAGTGTTCTTGCTTTTCTCTTTGAAAGTCATCACATAACGGCATTGTAATACACGGTTCGGTTGCATTACATATTACAGATCTGCCGTAGTTCTTTATTTATAGAGCCCTGATGAGAAGATCTTTGGAAAAACTGGAAGAAATGCAACATCTTCAATTTCTCTTCACACAATACGTCTCCTTGCAGTATTAACACTAATTCGGCTGACTTTTACATTTGATCTAATTCATAGATAGGTTATATTTACACCATAACGGTGCACAGCTGTATAAAAGGACTTGTAGTTTTTAAAGATATTACTGATTTTCTTTGAATATAAGAATGTAAATACTGAGTGTGAAATAGTATAGCAATATGCTGTAAAATTATGTGAAAATATGAATAAAACTACACATCTTCAGATGTTGTACATACATAAGTGTCCTACACTAATAATACAAAGTTATTATGGCTGTGTGTACCTTGTGTGCACCGCCTAGTGGTTAAAGCACGTTATTGAATTATTGTTTTTATGTGTTATATTTGATTAAAAAAATATTAAGAGTACATACTTTCATAGGGGGAAAGTAGAAGGTCATGATAGAAATATAGAATATAAAAAATCAAGAAGATACTATAAGTGATCTCTACAATAAAACAGTTTAGTGCCGGATGTACAAAGATATTAATATGAGGATGTGCAAAACAGAAAAACGAATTAACCTTTATTAACACATTAAATAATACTTTAGGTTAAGGTCTTCTTTTAAATAAGAAAAAAGCTTTGGGGGTATCTATCTATTAAATATTAAGCCTGACAAAGTACTTAACGTCTAATATATTGCTTTCCTGCAATGTTAACTATGTTGAAGCACTTATTTTAACTGATATTATACATAATGAATTATACTCTTATGTATGTAGATAGTATAATACATTTGCAGAATATGACAGTTTAATGGTGGAGGTACACACATATTGATAGATGTCTTGTAATGCACTGTTGAGGAACCTGTGACCCAAGTTTTTCATTCATTGCATACACCGTAGTTGTGTATATGATATGTCAATAAACCTTTGGAAATCTTGAAAGGGATGTGCAAAATAGCCATATACAGTCTTTAATTAACTATTAGTAGAGAATAACGAGTAATGAATATACTTTATTACTCGTTTCCATTCATGTCAATTGCAGATAAATGTTTAGTCCTCTCAAGCACCAACTATCAAATATCTCTCCTGATTGTTGGCACTTGACAATCACCTTCCCTGAATTTTACTCAGGTGTAACTAAAGTCTGATTTAAGGGTTGTTTATATTTCACATCATTAATCAGAATCTGCAAAGTAACTAAAATAAATGTAGTTGAGTAAAAATACCAGGTTAATCTCTGAATTGTAGTGGAGTAGAATTACAAAGTAACAATGAGCTGTCATGTGGGTATATATTAATGCTGCGCATTATGGACACAAGCAATTTTCACCCATTTATTAATTATATGTTTTACATTTGATAACACCAATGTGTTTGATACTGGAAACTTCTAATTGTGGGAAAAACGAAAACGTTCAGTCGAGACGTCCCATAGAACATTTTGCGAAACACAATAGCCAGCATGTGTAGTTCTGGGGGGGGGGCGTTCGATTCCAGTTTTGGATAGTCTGGCGTGGATTCTTTCCATTTCAAACAGCTGTTTGACGCTTAGCGTAACCTTGGCGCACTGCCACTCCAACATCCAATCCCAGAGCTTGAAGATTAATCACGGGGACTGTAGTCCTAAACGATAGCTGGGGATTATGGGTAGTGTAGTGTCTTCGGCCATCCTAAACTCCTAGAGGCCTACACAGGGGATAGGTGATACCATAAGGTGACTTAAGTGAGAGACGGAGAATTGCCGAGCAACCTCGAGGTTATCGAGGTCGGGGGTGGGAGGGACACTCGTGTCACGCGAGACTAAACCAGCCCTGCAAACTTTAGACAGCGACTCAGGCACCTCCACACCAGGAACAATCGCTATGTGTCTCTTTGTGTCGGTTTAGTAGGACTCGGTGTGTTTTGAGTGTTCGGCTTCATTTTTTGTTATTCACACCGAACTATAACTCATGCCTTTTCCCAAATATCCAACTATTTGCGGCGACAGTCTTACCCCAGACGTCTCTCGTAAAGCGGCGCTAGGTTGACAGACAATTAGTCGGACGTCGGTCCCTACCTCTCTAGTCGTCTCGACGGGAGAGTTCATGGCTAGGCAGAGGGACGGGCTAGACATGACCCCGACACGCTACTACCAGGGCGGTATAACCTCTTGAGACCTGCCGTTGTCCTTCCTGTGAACTGGTCACCGTAAACCGTTTCGACTTTTTTATTTTGCTCTCTCACTACTCAATAACATTAATGTTGCACTGAAGTTATAATAAATTGTTGAGAAAAATACCCCAAGAAAATAAACCCCAATTATGTAACAAGTCTTATTCACTCTTTTACCTAAATTGAAGACAATCTGTCGGTATACGGTACGTAAAAAACGTATGTAAAGTGTCATTTATTACATAAGTCAATATTCGCAAGATTGTTTTGTCCCGTCCCCATGCCCTAAGCCCATCACTGTGACACACACACACCCACACACACACACACACACACACACACCACTTGTAGGTCATACTCACACACTCTACCTCCAGGCCCTGACCCAATTAACACCTGGTCGTCGGGACCAGTAAGACATCGTTTCCCCAAGCTACCGTTGACCCTACAGATGCTTCGTCGTGGTCATAAAATAACTTGGTCATACGTACTGTTCTAGGAATTTTTGCACCGAGACTGGTTATTCCATCATTATTCCTTGTACCATGTTAACAGGAGACTACCAGCAAAAAACATCTTCCTTGTGATACAAAATACAGGAAACTTTACCTAGACATTAGATTGTTCGTTTGAACAGTTCCCTAAAAGAAGACGTTGTGTCACGTTTTTAGAATTGGTCCTGTCAGACGACTAGAAGTACCACAGGATGTTCATAGTATAAATATCATTTTGTTATTGCCGGGGGATATGACTTATTGCTATAAGGTTATAGGGTTGCATTGTTTCTTTAGTAGTTTATTTCTGACCTAGTTTTAGTTACCAATAAAACCTATTACATGTTTGTTTAAGGCCATACGAATTTGAGGATACGTGATATCTAGTAAGAGCGATTTGAATGATCACAAGTGCTCAGTTTACCGCATAAAATAACCTGCCTGGGACAGAATTGACGATAATGGACATTGTGTTCTGGTATTAGTTGTCTGTTTAAAGTACCTTGTCATCGGGAAAGTTGCATATAAAATTGTAGGAGGTGCCATATGTATTATTAACTGTCACTATATGTTTGATTATACTGTGTCTTGTACATAAATACACGACGACACGTTCATATCCGGTTGGGTAAATTGAAGGTTCCATTTTAGCTCAATATAGAGCTGAAGTATCTAAGTAAGCACAAAGTGTATGTGCAAAAGTGAAAAAACTTACAGTGGTGTCTTTCTCAACCTATGTTCGGTTACGTAAAGTTACCATTCATCCAAAGTACGGACTCGTGCATATTCTACCTTCGGTAACGTTAACCTTCTGGCCTTCGCGGAAACCCAGTACCTTTGTACAAGAAATGGATACGGTTAAGGTGCGATTCTAATCAAAAATTAAACTTGCTATTTTCGTCGGAAAACACAGCTGACACTTCTCAAAGGAGTGTCTTTACCCCGAGTCAACTGAGAAGTGTCGGTCTTATGCTGACTCGACGTAAACAAAATTAGGAAAAAAGGAAATTAAACAATAGTTGGAAAGTTTTATTTGCGCAATAAATAATTATTAATTGTTTGTTAATAGGAACGACAAGTATATCTATACAATATGGTATGAAATTAGAGACCTAATAAACCGTTGGCAGTTCTTGATTAAGTTATTATTATTATTGCACTATTGTCTCATCTGGATATTTCCTGAAAAGCTCGTAGGTTACGACGCTAACTGTGTTCATTTTCGTTGATATTGGCTTGTATGTATCTGATTCTAAGTGTTTGATTTTTCTAAATACTTAGCTTTCTGTGTGTTTCTCTCCACACTGTTACGTATAATATAACCCTCGATTATGTCATTGGTTAATTTTTGACGGTACAGAATAACACAATGTACTAGATTCATCTATTGTCTAGCATTTACGTGAATAGTGGTTTCCGCCGTCGTTTTGTGATGACAACACATGTCTTAACGATGCGTTAAGGTCACGGTTGTAACGCTCTGTGACATACCGACCACGAGAGTGTTATTTGACGTCGGAAAGGTATGAAAACCAAACCAAACTTGTGGTGCGTAGCTGTACACTCCCTTCTTGTCGAACTGGACGAAGGCCCACTTTCAGAACGGCCGGTCCCTTTATTTTTGGGAGAGTAAAGCACCATAGTTAGTCACAGAATTAGGTACTAGTGTAGCTGAGTCGCCGGCTTGCGCCACAGGGCAAAGACAGGTGGTGAGGTCACCTTAGGTAACATGCCATAGCCACAGGGTGACCGTCAATTGGGCATCAGTAGTATTCGTAGTTAGCAATTGGGCATAAAGTTGACGCGAACAAGCAAACGAGACGAAGTAAAGATTTCGGTACAAGCAATGAGTGACCACTTCGTAATGACGATAACGATCGTTAGCCTTCGCGCCCACAAAGAAGAAGTTAGTACGAGTAAAGTCGAAAATAAAACATAACATGAAGTCATGTTGACATTTTATTGACTCTCGGAGTCTATGACTTTAGACATAAAAAAATGTAGAAAAAAGGAAGTTCATGACAATATGAAAATTTTATTGTGTGCACTAAATTCGTTAATTGTGTTGGAGCAAATGGAAGTAACAAAAGTATTAGATCCTAAATGACCGCGCAGTCTTGACTTAAAGTTTTATTTTTATTGCCTTTGT
>NW_011365103.1:15884-31803 GCF_000735185.1 Notothenia coriiceps
CCGCTGTAGTGCCGAATGCCGCCCATTAGTGCTGTATCTACCGTTTGTGTGTGCTGGTTTATGGTGTGTGTGTGTGTGTGTGTGTGTTTGTGTGGTGTGTGTGTGTGTGTGTGTGTGTGTGTGTGTGTGTGTGTGTGTGTGTGCGTGTGTGTTGTGTGTGGTGTTTATGTGTGTGTGTGTGTGTGTGTGGTGTTGTATGTGTGTGTGTGTGTGTGTGCTGTGTGTGTGTGTGTGTGTGTGTGTGTGTGTGTGTGTGTGTGTGTGTGTGTGGTTGTGTTGTGTATGTTTGTGTGGTATTCTCCACTTTATGGCCGTGTCTTTGAGGCAAAGGCGGCCGGGTAGGCCTATTCCAATAAGCATCCGGCAGAGGCCAGCATGAGTGCTCTCCAATTTCTCCGTCTTACGGGAGCGAGAAACGGATGATTGCTTTTTCGCTGGACGAGCCAGACATCGCTTGGCCTTCATCTGGTGGAAGAGGAATATTAGCCTGGTTGCTCCGACACTTGGGGCTAGTTTAATTGAGGCTTGATACGGACACTCATCCGCCTTGCTCTTGCGTGTGTCCAACAGGCCTGGCTGGAAAACCGTCCCACCGGAACTTCTCGCACCAGGGCTCTATTCCGCCCTGACGGCCGTTCCCCAAGCTACCGTACATGTTTAATAGAGCCGTGATTGGTTAAAAGTACTGTGAATTAGATGCTAATCATGCAGTGAGCCCACTGGTCGCTGCTGGTTTTTGTGTGGAGGATTGTATGAGTCTTTTGGCAGCTTTATCATTCCAGGTATTTCAAACGAAGTAAATGAAGAGAAAACGAGACAATAAAAACGCCACTTGTCCGCCCAACTGCATCGCTAAATGTAGGCTATTTCTCACGAACAGTTCTGGAGTTGGACTTGCAGTGACTGCCTGTGTTTAAGAATGGCCACAGAGCAAATTGTCCGCCTGTGTGACCGCGTCATAAATCTCTAGAAAAAGCAGTTTCCTATCCTTTATTCTCCATGACGAGTCAACTCTGATGTTATTAGTAAGCCTTCGACTCACCAAGACCTAAGACCAGAGTCGCTTATCTTTATGAAATCGGAGATAAAATTAGGTCAAGTTTCAATATTGTACGTTGATTTGTTGATTTATAAGCCCCCACTTAGGGGCCATATTGCCACTGGGGTTTGAGTACATTTTATTTTGAAGTGTGGTGACCCCTTTAATACACTGGGTCATATTCACACCGGAACTGGTGGGGGGTAGGTACTGTTCCCACACCCCTGCATGGGTATGTGCTTTACTTATGATGTGTGTGCTCCTGACTTCGGCTCTCTCGTTCCTCCCGGATGCAACCGCGACAACATGCCTTTGCGGCTCTGTAAATAAGTCCCTTTTACCCTCATTGCGCACCGCCTCTGACTCCCTAGCTCTCGGCACTACATTGCTGCCCTGACAGTCTCGAGAGTTTCCGGACGGACCGACCGGCGAGGAACTCAGGTTTTCTTCTCGAATGCCGGGGCATCTTTTGATCGTCCGTGGCTGCCACCGGCACGCGGACTGAGGCTTGGTGCGGGCCTCGCAGAAATTGGCGTGGGCGGATGCTTGCCTCGCCATTCCCGCATCGCGTCTTCCAAACCAAACAGGGAGACGATGCACGACCTGGCTGGGTCGACCCCCACCCGATGGCTGCCTCGTGGTTGGTTTCTTCCCGCCGGGCGTGCGGCCCTGCACGTCGCCGCTGCCGCTAGGGCTAACGGCTACGGCTAGCGGTACCGGCGGGCCTGCCAGCTGACTAACCGCTAGCCTGCTAACGGCTAATCGACCTTTTGGCTTTTTCTGGGTGCCCTGAGAGGAGTTCGACCATGTCTGGTCGGGCCTCGTGGTGGACCCTCTCCATTTTCGGCCCCCACCTTTTTTTGGACCGTGGACAGTCGGCCTTTTTTGAGCTTTTTCTGGGCTCTGAGAGGAGGTTCGCATGTCTGCGTCGGCCTCGTGTGGACCTCTCGCCTTTGCCCCCCTCGACGCCGCGTTGTCGGACGTCGCCATGCCTATCGGGCCGTGGGGGCGCCCCGGACCCGTCTCGCTCTCTCGGCAGTGTTCGGCGTCGCCCAATTGCTCTAAATCGGGCTCTGTTTTTGTGGGTGGGCGTCGGGACCCTGTCTGTTTTTCTCTTCCTTCGCCTCGCTGGGTTTGTGACGTCGCCGATGCCTTCAGCGGCCCTGTGTGGTGGCGCGCTCCGGACCCTGCGGCCTGCTGTGTGTCGTACGCGCCGGCTCCGGTCACTCCCGGCGGCGGCTTTCGGACGGGCGCCGTCTGGTCTCTCCCCTGTCCACGTCTTCGTCCGGGATGCTGCTCTGTCGCTCGGGGATCGGGCCTCTTTCTCCCGACGCTCGGGGTTTTTTGTTTTTTTTTTTGTTGTTGTTTTTTTGCCCTCATGTTTGTAATTTCTGGGGGTTTGGTGTTTGGTGGTTTCCACAATTAATACCACTGGGTACATATTCACACCGGTAACTGTGGTGTAAGAGCTACTGTTTCCCACACGCGACATGTTATGTGTTGTACATATCTATTGATGCCTCTCCTGACTTCACTCTCTCTTCTCTTCCCGGACTGCAACCGGACCAACATGTCCTTTGCGAGCTCTTAAATAAAGTACGTCTTTTTACACATTCATGCACTTCCTCTGACTCCTATCTCTCGGCACTCAAAGTACATTTTATTGGGAACTGTCTGGACATGAACTGCTAACACACCTGTGCTGTCAGTTTGCATCTGTTTTGATGCACAGATATGGATAGGTTTCAACTCCCATTGCTGTGGTGTTCAATATTTTTGCTACTCAGCCAGTGTTCGTGGGTCCAGCACACTCTCACTCACACCTGCGACGTTTAGGGAGTGAAAGTGTGTTAGTGGGTCTGGTGCGACCCGCTGCCTTTTTTGGGTTCAATTCAACACAATCAATACTATTTTAGTTGTGAAATCTCAACAGATGTTTACTTCATCCCAATTACAAGCAAAACAGCATTAAGGTTCTTAATATTTGCCCTTTTAGATTTGTTAGATCACATTAATGAATTCAAAGTGCTACTGGTATTTTGCCGCGCCTGACCGGCTGGTCCTGTGGCTCGTGTTTTTTTTGGTAACTAGCTGATGCCTCAATCTCATCCTCTTCTTCAAAGTCACTGTCAGACTCAGAATTCTCGAAATGTGGATCCTCACATCTTGAAACCTCTTGCTCACATCATCATCAAATGGTTCTCTCTTTCCAAAATCATTTGCCCAGGCCCCTTATGAGCAGAGCAGAGAGTCGTTTGGTCCATCTTGATCAGTTGTGATAAGGACCCAAACTGGCGAAGCTTTATTTATTGTGTCCCGCCCCCAAACTGTGCAGCTGGGATAGAATGTGAAAAAATAAAAGCGTGGTTCCCGCAAGACATAATGCGGCAATGTGAGAGCAGACAGGTGTCAGTGCTTGAATGTATCAACAATGTTGCAACCTTATGCGGGAATGGCAGGGGCAGAAACACAAAAGTCTCACACGCACACACATTTTTATTTAGCTAAATAATGAGTCCCAGACAGACCCGAACACCATACAAGGGTTAACTGTTTGACGTGTTGAAGACGTTTGTTTGAGACCAGCATTTGATGCATTGGATGAGGCTGTAAAGTGATTCTCCACTGATTTGACCCAGCTGTTTACAGCTCTTCAGGCATGTTAAAAGTTACCTATGCTGTTTTGGGCTCTAGAGGGAGCTGTGTAATAATGTCTGATTTCTTGCCTACAGTGATCTGACCTAGCGCCGGTTGGGCTTGACGGGGTTTAAAAATATGAATAAATTGAGCGTGAAGTTAGTCAAAAACACGTTGACCCTTCTTTCCAATTCCCATCATAAGTCTGACAATGTTGTAGTAGTGCAGTACAAAAGCGCAAACATATTCTAAGTTATAGAAAACCATTAGAAACATTTCATAGCTAAGGGTTTTCATGTTGATTTTACGTTTTTCACTCAAGAATCACTGCTGTGACACAGGCCTCCCAGACTTCAGTGTTTTCTTCTTATTTTCCTCTGCTGTGCAAACTCATTTGTGTTCTCCAGCAACTCACACACATCTTCATGTCAAAATGTCCTTCTTGAAGGATTTGTATGATTTGTATGGGTGGTGTCACAGTCCAAAATCTTTCATATCAGAGCCAAGAAGTAAAATCAAATATGGCTGTTTTTTTCTCTGATTAAATAGGGAACAGATACAGTATGACTAATCCATGCCTGTGATTCCACCTCTCTTTGGTATTTATATGATTGGAGATGTGGCCACCTAAGAACTGTATATTATATATTCCCCTCATCCCCGTCATTGCCATAACTTATTATTGTTGCAGATTTTTCGGAAAATTCCTCAGGGATTTAAGCAATAGTCAATCCGCAATGCAGCAAAAAAAACAGAGAAAAAGTTAGACCTCTTCAGAAGCACAGGCAGTCAGCAGAGCCAGATGGAAGTGCAGAAGGCATACGTTTTAAACTGTCCTCCTCTAGGTCTGGAGAGATTTAAACCCAGCCACTTTAGCACATTCTCATAAATATGGCTCTGGCATGACACCCATCGATTCCATCTGCCATGCACGGTATAGTTTTTTAAAATAGCTAATCCAGCATATGTGTGACAGGGAGGTTGACACAACAATACAAAGAGGAAGCAGAGGGAGAAGACAGACAATGTGAGAGATGCCCAAACGTTGCACCTCACTTGTCCAAATTCCACAGACATTATTCAGGTAGAGCTCTTAGTGTGTTTGGACAGAGACCTCACCTACCACAGGGAGGCAGAAAGCAATCCAGTGAAAATTGGAAAATCAATTCTGTCACATTTAAATCAGTATGGTTTTCCTTCTAGTGGTTTCTCTTTGGCTTAAAATCCTGTCTTGATATGTACATTATACCACTGCTCTGTTTTTCTCCTCACTTTGGACACATCTCACCTCACTTTCTTATACCTTTCTGACACACTTTGCTGTTGGATCAATGGCAGGCTGCAAATTTGAAAGCCAATATTGCTGGTGGGATGGGGCCATTTATGTTGTCAGTCTGAAAAGACAAAGTGAATAGCTTTCACTGGATACACATGGAAATCTCTCTTAATCATCTGTCTTCCAGACAAAAACCTTCATCTCCACCTGTTTTCTTAATACATCTGAAAATGTCTACTTATAAGCTGAAGCTGTGCAGTGTAGCAACCACAGGCACACTAACTTCACACGATAGAATTTCAATTATTCAATGTTTTGTAGAAAGAGGAGTTAAAATTGATTTAGAAAATATGACAAAATATAAGAAGCATGCTTTCTTGTATAGGCTACCTTTTAAGCCCCACGGACCCGGTTCCGGGGCAGAAATCACGCCATTTGTAGGAAACAACATCTAAGGAACCTTAATATTTAATAAACTATGAATTTTTTATATCCATATAACGGGAAAAAACTAATTTAACTGATCTTTTTCATTTTTTTTTTCAAAAAAAACACACAATGGCATTAAAACGATAACAACGATGATGTAGTTAATATCCAATGTGGCTGTGTCCCCTTTGAAATGTTCTGATAATCTATAAGCAATAAAACTGCAATTTCGTAGTAGAGCAGGCCATTCCTACGCTCTGTAGCGAGATTGAATGCGCGAAGAAGCAACCTTTTTTTTTTTACATGAGTGTGTGCGGGACAATTTCCCTTGCAACACTTTATTAAAGTAAAGTAGTTAACTCCAGCTAACTGTATTTAGTTGCCGTTAGCGTGGTTAGCCATATAGCTAGCGGTCAAATGAGATGATTCAGCTTGGGGGTGCCAACTGTTAAAGGTCCCATGACATGGCCATTTCTACTGATCATAATAATATTGTTGAGGTCTACTAGAATAAATGTACTTTGTTCAATGTTCCAAAATCACATTGGTTTCTCATACAGCATCTCTGTATAGTATGTGTATTAACTAGGGGTGCACCGAATGGGAAATTCTTGGCCGAAACCGATACCGAAAATAGGAAACAGTTGGCCGAAAACCGAATGCCGAAAGGCCGAAAATGATTAATAGAAATATATATATATACATTTTTTACCAATGTTGTTCAGCTACCTGATTATGGAAAAATACATGATTATGGCAAAACTTAACTTAAATAATAATCACTATTATGGGTCCATAAAACATTTATTCAGCACTTTGAAAGCATACAGTACATTAATTCCAAGTCAAGTGCACTTGACTTGGAATTAATGTACTGTATGCTTTCAAAGTGCTGAATAAATGTTTTATGGACCCATAATAGTGATTATTATTTAAGTTAAGTTTTGCCATAATNCGTGTCGTGTGTGTGTGCCTTCTGTGTGTGTGTGTGTGTGTGTGTGTGTGTGTGTGTGTGTGTGTGTGTGTGTGTGTGTGTGTGTGTGTGTGTGTGTGTGTGTGTGTGTGTGTGTGTTAGTAGACCATACATCTGTTCATAGTGAGTTTGTGAGTGACTTGAATCCTTTTTTTTTTATTCTATCAGGGTGCTGCTCTTATCTTTGCGGCCCAGAGGCCAGAGGACTTATCAGGCAAACATTCATCCATGCGGGTCACTGCCAGAACCCAGAGCTGCTCCATAACAGCTGGGCGATGGCTTCCATACCAACCCCCATCCCCAGGTTTGTAGTCAGAAAAAGAAAGTCAAATATTGACTCTATTCCACTGAACAAACTTCAGAGGTAGTTTTTGTGGTGAAAGCTGTGTAGGACCACAAGCTTGCCGAAACCACAGGATACTATATCTCCAGCTTCCAGAAAGGGGGGGAAGTCTCTCCTGCTCTCTGCCCCTATGCCTCACATGCTCTTTGAACACATGCCAATATATTAACAGTATTCAGAATGCCCATTTTGTGAGCTCATTGTGAATAAAGCTTATAATGCACCACCAGTGCCCGGCAAACTTGAAATAAAGAACAGTTTGACAATTTTTGAGATATGTTTTTTTTAAAGAGTTAGATGAGAAGATTAATCCCGCTCTCATATCTGCAAAGTCAACATGAAACCGAACTCAGCAGCTGGCAAGCTTAGCAATAACACTGGAAAAAAAGGGAAAGCAGCTAGTCTGGGTCTATCCACAGATAACACAATCTGCCTAAGAGCCATTCACTAATTAACACATGATATCATGTTTAGTTAATCTCTGGAAGGGTAAAAACAAAATTCCCAGTTTCACTTGGGGTTGTGTGTCAAACCATTTTTTCGGACGGATGCCAAGAAGCCAGCAAAGAGTCCGGGTTACTCCTACAGGCTAACAAATGGATTTTATTTTTGAACATACTGAAACAATGAGAAATGGCATGGTGGTTAGTGAGCTTAAGAGACAATGATAGGTGGTTACTTTTAGACAGCGCTATGCTAGTTTACACTGTTTCCATTCTTTATGCCAATATGAGGTAACTGTCTGCTGTACGGACATGAGCCTGCTATCAATGTTATTATGCAACTCTCCACAAGATAGTTCCAAAGTCTTGTAAGTTTTTTCTAAAATTGTAGTACATTATTTTACAACATACAGTGAACATAGATGGATTTAAATAAGGCTTAGCTTCATGTTCAAAACATGACATGGGTCAGTTCAGGGATATTTCCACAGATTATAGATACCGTAATAAAGAAAATGCTATGTAGCTGACAGTCCAAATTGATCTTTTACTATTTATTTACTGTTATTGTGTTTTTTTTTCCAACTCATCTGCAGCATCCTGTGGGATTCTGCTCAAAACATCTCAGACAGAAAAATAAAACAAAGAATTATTTGTATTTATTTCCAGGGAGAATGGTGCAATAGAGAGCGCAAACAGTGAAAAAGATGATGTTGATTTGTGTGCATTCAATCCGCCTCAGACTGGCTACAAATAGATTAAACTAGACTAAACAGAAAGTGGCAGGACAGAACGTTTAACTCCCGCTTTGACAGACAGTCGGCAATGGACTTAACACAAATACAAGCCAATTTACAGACTCCCACTGCGGGGCTTCACTAGGAAAATTACTGAATGACCTCCGTGCAAATGCGGCAATTTGTGTCAAGGCCAACTTCCTCTTGTCATTTCCTCTTTAACAGCAGAATAAAACTATTAACACAAATCCAAGCATTAGACAACTGATGTATGTTTCTATGGAAGGAGGCGGTGCAGATGGATATTCAAAGGGATCTATTAACCGTAAAAATGGCCACCTAAAAAAGAACCGCACTACCATAGCACTGTGTTTGCTTTAGCAGGGGCAATGAACCAAGCAGAATGTCATCAGCAGAGACAGAGTGGCATGGTGGAAGAAACAATACAAAAGTACTGAGCACACAACGGCAAACTTTTCCAATCAATGCACTTTCTCATGAAGACGAGGTGAAATTAATTCTCGCCTCAAGGGCTAATGCAGGGGGGAGGTTCACTGGAGAGTAAGAGCTGTTGACAAATACGTTTTATCCTCAGGTCAATGAGGATGAGAAAAAATAAGGGGATGAAAGAGAGTAAGTGAGGGCAGACAGCAGAGGGAAGGCTCGTGGAGAAAGAGACAGAGCGAGGGGAGAACAGATAGAGAGAGGGAAGGATCCAGAGTGGTTAAGAGTTTTGAAGCTCTCTCTAAGCCTAATGACAGTGAAGCGTCATCAGGACCTCCTGACACCATGAAGCCTCACTGCCACTTAGCATAGACACCTTCCCTCCAACAACGAGGAGTTGTCTCACCCTAATTATTTTGCAGTCCACCTGTACGCCTCACTCTGCTTGTTGCTCTCCTTCATCTTTTCTATTCTCAGGTCTCGCCCCCCCCTGGCCTTCTCTCCCTCTTTCTCTCCGTTGCCCTTTCCACATACCTCCTAAGGACACCGGAAAAGTCAGAACTCTTCAGTTTCGAAGATTACTCCTGAATTTTAAAAAGGTCTCAGGTTTTTTTTTTTTTTTTTTTCTTCCAGTGTACAAAGTAATTTGAATGAGACGATATTAAATATGCATCTGTTGCAATTACAGAGTTGTTTGTTTTAGATCACTTGTGTCTTTCTAAATGTTGTAAAGTGCGGTTAAGAGGCTTACACCACTGTTTGGATGATTTGTGGGAAATAATATGAATTAAGGATTATTTCTATACACATAATGTAGTATTGTCATCCATAATGTTGATGCGTATGTTGGACTATAATAATCTAATCTTTATTGTTTATATTTTACTACACAAGTACAAAAATATATAGTTTTTAAACAACATTCATACCAGACTTACTGTGCCTGCAAAAGACAATTGTAGTATAAATAAATCTTTTAGAACATTTAACCAGCGTAAAGTGGAAAACATGGCCATGTTTTATTAGCCAACCATAATATTAGCAGAACCAAAGCAACAAACCTGAAAAAGAATGTAGGAAATATAGCAATTTAGTAAAACACATCAATAAAACAATTTAAAGATGAATGGTCCACATTAGCCCCTAGCTCCAAGATTAATACATTTCTCCGAATGCCACCAATCCTTTTGTCAGGCCCTACCTGCTTAGTAACTCCCCGTATTTTCAATCTCTATATTCCTAGTTTAAATGCAAACCTGTAATAACGTTATAGTCTTCAAGCCCAACCCAAATGATCCCTGATGACATCACCAGGTTTATTTAAGACTTAAGACATTTTCTGGTAGAATCACAAAATACATACAGTATATGATTCCCCCAGGCATCTTACTTCCTACAACATTGAAAACACATTAATTTTTGATGGACTGTTCCTTTAAGGAGATTATGTTACAGTCTGCATATTCTCGAGCTCTGCGACTAAAAGTTTGTATTTTGTCGTCTCAGGCCCAATTCTTTAATCACAGCTTGATGAGGGGCAATTCACCTCACCGACAGAACTTTCCCATCATCTGCCAGCTTCTTAGGTTTTTGACTTTGAACAGATTGTGTTGCTGCAGTGCTTTCTACCCCTGTGCCACATTGCCATAAATAATGGATGTTTGAATAGTCATTACAACACTCTGGGAGGCCAGGCAGGCTGGTACTGAATGTGCACAGCAGAACTCATTCCACTCTTGCAAACCTTGAGGGGAGAGATTACTTATCTGTCGTTTTATTTGCTTAAAAAAACAAAACATAATTTTAACCTTAAAAATGTATTTTTACAAAAGTAAGAATGTAAAAAACTAAATGCAATTTAAAATCTGTGATTGTTTTTTGGATTAATCAACTGTCATAGAGACAGGAAATTAAAAAATATAGACTTTTGACTCAAAGCCATTTAGCATTAATTACAATTACTTTATTTGAAGGATTATCAACTTGTTAACAATTAAACTGTGTAATGAAGAAATTTGTTAACTAATTATGATGTGAAAAACATACTCCAATTATAACTTTGTATGAGACCCTGGTAGTATTTTCAGTTTGTGAGTTTCCTGTACTGATACAGCGCTTTATCCAGTCTGAAGAACCCCTCACAACCCATTCATACAGAGCAGTGCCACTTGCTCTAGGGATCTAACAATAACACAAGTTCACTCACAGTCGGCCATGCCACCTGGAGCAACTCAGGGTTAAGAATCTTGCCCAAGGATACATTGAAATGTTGGCTGTCTAGGCTGGGATCGAACCGACATCCTACTGGTTGGAGATGATCGCTCTCCCTCACAGCCACAGTCGCCCCAGGATATGCTACTGGAGAGACTTACTCTAGAACAAACTACCACAGAGGCAGTTTTGAGTACTTTGCCATTTGTTTATATTTCTGTTTGTTTGTCGATAGATTTTTTCTAAGACGTAAGTAAGTAGGAGCAAGCAGGAACGCAACTGGCTGGATTTGGCGTTACATCGCAATGGTCTCTACTTTAATGGTTTCTGATTGACCTACACTTCTTATTTCTATCCATTCCTATCAATCAATTTGTCGTACCTTATTCCTCTTTATCATTCCTTCCTCTTGGTGTATTAATTATCGCATTATGTTTACCTTTATCCCTAATTTCCCCTCACTCTATTTCTGTAAGCGAGCATCTCATCTGCTCTTCCTGTGAATACAATCTTCCTCCGTATTGTTCTCTCAGGTCCCAGGCTCTCATTGACTACTGTCAGTGAGACTCAATTAAAGCAATGGGAGGGAGAAATAAGATTAACAACACACACTCTTACCCACAAAGCCCATGGGGCTCAATTTATCTTGAGGAATGTGCATCTTTGAAAAAAAACTGTGATTGACACCTCTAACCTTCATTGGGATGTAATATTCATCTTTAGCACTCAGAGATCTAATTAATTACGGGGAATCTCATTTCCTCACTAATGCAACTGGACAGAGGCATGATAGAAGAGGAAGGGTGGGAGGGAAGAGGAGGACGGATCGAGATGGAGGGGGGGAAAGCAGAGGAGCCGTATTTCATCAATGCCTGTGAACGGTTTCCACCTTGTTCATTTCAGGGAAGAACAAGAGAGCGTAAGGTGGGTAGGGTTCACACCAACTACACTGTATCGATTCCAGCTGCCAGGACTCTGGCTACTGGCCATCACATAAGGACACGCCACGGCAACACTCTTTATAATGGGATCTCTTGGTAATGTACTGAAGTGTTTCACTTTCTTTTCTGAACTTCTCTTTTCAGCGTCATCTTCAAAAGTATTGGTGAGGAAATGTTATTTTATTCTTATTGGGTTTGTATTAGTTCTGCATTACAATGTGTGTAAATGTAACTCCTTTACAGGTCATTTACACTTATTGAGTGACTTAGAAAGAAAGAAAAATACAGTTGTAATGTACATAACAGCATGTAGTCATGCACCTTAACCACGTTTTAACCTTTGCTTGTTTATCTTATGTAGTATATGCATTGTCACAGCTTTACGTGTCTGAACAGCAACTAGAGAGGGTGTTAGTTAAAGGGCTGTTCTTAAGAATGACTCACTTTTAAGCAGCTTAAGTGTTGAACATATCTGGGTGTTGCGCAGGCCTTAGATACATTGTTCTATGAGGGGGAAGCAGTAGATTACGTTTAAATAATTTTTTAATAAGTATATTCTTTGTGAAAAGGTTGAAAAAACATTTTAGAAGCTTACAGTAGGAGTCTTCAAGCATGTCTGGAAAGTGACACACTATGTTATAATACTACTTAAACCAAAATGTGTATGTAAACCTGTAGTATATTGGTAATCTACATTAATCTGTCATTTTGTTTTTTGTCATCATCTCTGAGTAATGTGTTCATGTCTCACAATAAAATTATTTTCAAATCAAAGTATATTTTCGTAATTAATTATTCTGAACTTTGCAGTCTTCTGGATCATTTCCATTGTTAATCTAGTCCCCAACTGAATACATTTTAGCAGTGAGAAATATTTCAGATATTGAGAGCACTGGAGACCATCAACACAGCCATACACACACACACACACACACACACACACACACACACACACACACACACACACACACACACACACACACACACACACACACACACACACACACACTTCATGCACTAGCTAAATTAAAACAGAAACACAAATCAATCTCCAGAGATCATTGTGTTTATCATCAGCAAAACTCTCCATTTGACGAGTGACAACTGCCTCCGTCCTCCCTTCACAGCATCAGCAAACAGACGCAACAGGGGATAGGAAAACTCTTTGCCTATTTTTGTTGTGTAAAAAGACCCATGAATATTTGTCACACAACTTGTAGTCCACACTGGATGTAGTTCATGTATATATAGGTGTTGGTGCTCTCAGTTCCTGCAGATATACCCTTCTGTATCTTTAAATTACTACCACACAACTCTGAAGGCTACAGCTATGGTTGAAAAAATACCTCACTGGGCGGTGAATACAGAGGGACTTGCATTCTTTGCTGCTGCTATGAATAAAATCACTATCCTGTTTGCAAAAAACGTTTTTTTTCTCTGCACCCGTGAACCTTCCCCAGTCGCCATTGAGCTCCAGACTGGAGGCTGCATCTCTTGGAAGATATACCACGTGCACTTCAGTCTCTCTCTGATTCATGTCCTTCTTTTGAGCCGCCTCACAAACTCTAATGCACCTCTTCCTCTTATCCACTCCAAACCTTCTGGGCCTTCTTCCTCCTCCGATTAAACTCGGCTGCATCTCTCTCCACCAGGCTCATCTAGTTGCACTATTCCAATCTCCTGATCATAATAGGGGAATGAAAGATAGTTTATAAACTGAAGTGCACATCAGACCTGCTGTAATGAAATCTTATCAATGTGTTCCCCGTGCTGTATTATTTGCATATAAATGGCATAATATAATAACTCTCTACGGCCTCTACCTGGGAGGAGTAAATATCTCTGTCTGCTTTGTCTCGTCGCTGTGACACACGGAAACGAGACGCTAATTGAAGAGAGGAAAGCATCTTTATGTGACGACTGACATTCAATTATGTTTGGGGGATCAGATTAGGTGGTGCCCCCAGACATTTTTGAAAACAACATTTTGCAGAGAGGCAACTCTGAAGGCAGCCGAGGAGGTAATTTGAATGGCTGTTTGAGGCCGGCGCTGAATGGCGCTGCTGTGAATGGAATCACTATGCTATGACCTGCAAGTAATTGGATGTCCAGAGTGAAGTGTTGACAGAAAAGCGGAGGCGAGGCTGACAGAAACAAAAAAGCTATAGACTATGAGGCAGGGAAGACAAAGAAATAAAATAACACAAAATGAAAATAAGTGAGAAAACAATGTAATGAACAGGCTCAACGAGCGGAAAACATAACGATTAAAGGGAGGGGTGGTTGCAACAATCAAAGTGCAGGAAAATGAATGCAGCTCAGAAGCTGCCAGAGTTTCAGTTGTCATTCATCACAGAGTATAGGCGTGTAGCCACTCCGGCCACCGAGCCAAATAAGCCATTAGAGAGGATAAGCTTTCTTATCAGGCAAACGCTGTCAGAAAGCACCGCCAAGGTCGCACCAAACCAACACCGGGCCACTCTACTTACAGCCAACATTACATATGATACTGCTGATCAAAGATAATTACCTACATTCATCCGTCTACCTGTCACTCTGGATTTGTTCTAGTTAAGCATATACGAGCAGTGAAGGCATTTACAGTGCGCACGACCGGATAGTAAATCTGTTATACACAACACATATCCAAGATCACTCGCTGACAGATGATGTGCGTGCCTCAACAAAGGAAACCACCTTGCCTGTCAACAAAGATTATTTTTAACGTATGGCTGCATATATTTAAATGAAGAATGGGGCTTTTGTCAGACTGCAGGGGCATATCTGTTTCTACAATTGATGGTTTAGCACCGCTATTATGGAAATTGCCTTCAGGTAAACAAAATAAATATATATATATATATATATACAGTATTGTATTGGTTGTTAAGATGAGCTTATAAAGAAATAAAGAAATGTAAAAGTTCTGACAACCGTTCTTCATAGAGACTAGTCAAGTTAAAAGAAAGTTGCGGCTTTACCTGATTGAATATAAACACCACAACACCGCCCCACACACTCCATTTTATCTCCATGTAATTCACCTTTGTCGAACATGGAAGGGGATAGAGGGGTCGGACGACTCTATCGATTGGCTATCCTTAGCAGTGACAGCTTCCAGATTGGCCAGAGAGCATTAGAGAGTCAGAAAGTCACACTGCCATTAGCAGTCTGTCCTCTCTGGTTACAGCCTGCGTGCACACAGACACTCCATAGACTGAAATAGATCACAATGATTGGTGTGTGTGTGTGTGTGTGTGTGTGTGTGTGTGTGTGTGTGTGTGTGTGTGTGTGTGTGTGTGTGTGTGTGTGTGTGTGTGTGTGTGTGTGTGTGTGTGTGGCACCGACAGATGTCTGTGTCTGCGTCTGTCTTGGAAATGTGATCACTCTATAACAGTAGATTTAACTATATTCCGCATGAAGCCAATAACCTTAGCTCTCCTGTTTCATTTGTCTTATTTAGTCTGTGTAATAACCTCTCTGAACACCCCGTCCTCAGCCCTACATTAAAACATCTATCACATATTTCTATGTGTGTGTTCAAGCATATTTATATTAATTATTTAATCAGCACAGTAGAAATCACAATATATGAATGAAACAACTGCCGAACATGTATTGTACACGTGTTTTAAGATTCATGCCAGTTACGAGTTAGTATACGGCTTGTAAGGAATGAATCGCCTGAGTACACCTGAGCACATTCAGAAGAGCCTTGTTATTTTGTAGACTAGAGGGAAATGTACCATGCTCCCTGCCTGCCTGCCTCCATCGTTCCTGCTCTCCTCACTTCTTTTCTGATTCACAAGCCTGTGAAAAGGATGTACTGTACTGCTGTGACAATGCGATGTGGTGCATGAAAGCACACTTGACTGAGGAGACTAGGGTTTGACTGATACAACAGCCAGCTGAGATATTGGGATTATTGCCAGTTTGATGAAAGGAAATACAGTACAGGTGTTTTTTTTTTGCCATGTTTGACTCCTGGCACGCCCAGGCTGAGCTAATAGGACTGCTAGCTGTATGGCTAACCAGTCAAACTAGCAATTGTTTTCTTCCTGGTCATAGTGACGTAACGGCTCCGCGGATTGGTCCACTCCTCACACACACACACACACTCACTCAGCCTTATCTTTTCTCAGCCGCGGCTCTGTGGATTTCCGCCCGCCTAGCTGTGAGTGTGTGTGTGTGTGTGTGTGTGTGTGTTCAGTCTGGCAGGCTGTATGGTCACAGAGGAAGGCTGTGCTTATCTGGCTTCAGCTCTGACCTCCAACCCCTCCCATATGAGAGAGCTGGACCTGAGCTACAATCATCCAGGAGACTCCGGAGAGCAGCTGCTGTCTGATGGATGTGAGAATCCAGACTGGAGACTGCCAGGAAGTCAAATGCAACTGCCTTTTGTCGGACAGACAGACGAGACGAGACAGACAAGACAGACAGACATGG
>NW_011365103.1:31927-32718 GCF_000735185.1 Notothenia coriiceps
TTAAAATGAAATACTTTTTGACATAACAAATTTAGTTTTTTACCTCAACTTATTTTAGTTAGTTTACAATTAATTTTAATAAGTCTGTCAAACTGAGAAAGAACAAAAAAATATGCAATGTGGTGGAGTGGAAGTTAGCAATGAGGTGCTGAAGACTGTCTTGACCAGGGGTGTGGATGCAAGAATAGTGATTGAAGGAACAGAAGTCCTTCAAATCTCTGATGCGACAGCCTGTGCCATGCTGATGGGGCTAATACACACTTAACCTAAAACCATAGACTGTATATATAAATGGACGTAGTGTCCGTGACGTCACCCATAGGATTCTGCAGAGTTGCCGAGAAGCCCTTAGTAGGCGGAGTCGGCCACTAACGGCTTGACAGCGACGTCAGAGTCTAATCCCGCCTGCTCCAAATAAGGGCAAAGAGGCGGGACCTAGGCGGGACCTGCTGTCTCCGAACTGGAAGTAAACAGAGCTAGCTCAGGCTAAGAAGCTAAGCTAACATGAAATACGTGCATACCAAGTTACTGCTAACAGTGCAGTTCCCCTATATAAACGTTACATTCATAATCAAATGAGACAATCTGGAAGAGAATTAGCTATGTTTTGTTATTCTTAATGCTTGTCATTCACACTTTAAGAAAAGACGGACTCCACCGCCCGGCCCCGGACCTAACAGAGCCGCAGTGGGCTAGCTCCGGGACCCAGTCTGGAGCTAGCCCCCTGCGGCTCCGTTAGCTCCGGCGGCCACCACTGGGATAATTGGGTCCCCTATTAACATTTGCTCCCG
>NW_011365103.1:32763-41489 GCF_000735185.1 Notothenia coriiceps
TATCGAAACAACTTCTATTGTTCAAGAATACAGCTGAACTGACCTAGACCGCCTTATTTCTATTTCCCTCAACCTCCCAAGGACTGAGTGCAACTTCCATGAAAACTAACTGACCTTAGTTTAAGTCTGAAGCCAAAAGAAAAGCATCTCCTTATGCATAACATCAACGCGCAGCACAGCAACTATTGGTTTTAAACCTGGAAAACCCACATCGCCTGGCAAACTACATCACCTGTAGAACAAAAGTGCAGTCTGTTGTGTAAGTCTTGCACAGGGGACTTGTGCGAAGGGCCGCGGCACGACAACAGGCAGTCTACTTCTGATCGTATTCTGGTTCTCGCCGCAAAGTATATACAATGACCACCCTCTTCATGCAGCCCTTTTCGTCCTGTTTATTTCAAACATGTGGTCTTAATGGTCCGTACACACCAGCGCTGTTTGATAGTTTCTACTGCATTTCTTAATTGTCTTTCGTTTGGTGAACGAGTTCACTATTGGCGTGACAGGTATGGCGGGCCACGTGGGGGGATATATAGGGCGTGCGGGGGAGACCGCGTCTTACGGGAGGGGGGGTTAGACGGGGTAGAGTGTTCTTGATCATTAAGAATATAGCAAACTACGTACACCATATGTTGATCCAGAAAAAGCATGGCGCAGGTGATGGTGGTATATTCTCTATATTACCATAAAGTCAGACGTGAAAACAGGTCCCCTGAATAACGGTACTCAGAGAAACAATGTGCTTATTTCCCTATGATCTGGCTGCCTAGAGGTGCAATTCTTAGCTTGCTAGGCACCTTAACACTCCATTTGTTGGATTATAGAATGCGTAGCAACTGTTTTGTACAGGCTCTACTACCAAAGCCTCAATTTTCTCTTGGTGGAAACAATTGTTGTCCTTATCAAGAGTTGTGAATATATGGTAATTTCACTGCGAACTAATAAAACAGTGTTTCCCATCCCAGCACTTCTAAATGTAAGATTCATACAACCTTCTGGCTGCGTGCAACTGGAACTGCACCATAATGCGTGTGCGAATCCTTTAACCATATTTCTTGTTTGACATTCGCACTACAGCCCACAGCAGAGAGGCAATAAGGGATATTCAGACACAATCACTAAACATATATGCCTGTCCTTGCATTTGAGTTGTACTTGTATTCGCTGATTCCATAGTTCGACTATTGATGAAGTATTCTTGATAATAAATCGCAAATGCATCATGACTTTGAATCTGATTCGCTTCAGCAATGCTTTAGCGTGTGAGCTCCCCTTCTACATCCTAGGAATGAAGCAACAAAAGAGATGAGCTTTGTGCTTGAGATTTTGGAGGCAAGTTTAGAATTACGGGAGCAGGAGTCTGCTGCGTGTTTAGAGTCATAATCATTTAATCGCAACCAACTTGTCTCCCCTCCCATTGCGTCGCTGTCTAAAATCAAAAACCTGGTAGCTGTCTCCGAGCACTCAAACATTCTCAAAAAGGACAGCCTGGATATTAGAATCACCAAAATGAAAAGCGTCAAAAAATAAGTATTTTGTATGATACTAACATGAACAATAGTCGAATAAGTTAACAACAGGATACTCTCTCTGCTCTGCTTCTGCCGACTCTCCCGTATCAGCTTTTAAGAATAGAAGAACTGGGCTATAATTGAAAACACAGGCTTATAAATAGTCAAAAACCAGTGTTCCTAGGAATCGCGCTCTGAGAGCTGCCCCCCTCAGCCCCCCCCGCTCTGTTATCCGAGGAGGCTTTACTCGCGCTACCTATCTCAGGTAGACAAAAAGACAAGCAATCAGCTGCAGCCAGAAGGCGACTTACATTACGCACATGATTGGGGTTGTATCAAACCTCTCGTTTGTCCATCCTCCCGTTCGCAAGTTTTATAGTGTTGCATTATAAAGGTCTACATGGTGGTAAATTATATTTTGATAGTTGGATACTACAGAATAACACATGTGAGGTACCCCTAACTCAACATACAACAAGGAGGAAAAATCAGCTCTGAACCTCTCAAGCAGTCAAAAAAGTACCGCACACTCCGATTTAGCCCGCACTTCCAGACTTGACGATTGGTCTTAAGATATTTCCCTGCGGAATCTTTATTCAATAAAGGTTTTCACATTGCTATTGTCCGCCTCTTTACCACTATGTTATTTATTATCAAGCTATCACCACACACTCTATTTAGAAACAAGTAGTTTCCTGATCATTGACATGCTCGCAAATCTCGTAGAATGTCCCCTCCCCCAAGCTTCTCGTCCCTGTCTAAAAGCTGCTCATTCATACAGAGTAATAAACATGTTTAAGCCTACTTTCTCCACAATGTTCGCTCAGCCCTCAGTACCCTATATGAAAGAGAAAAGCAGAGAATCATAAAACACAAGACAGGAATAGTTAAATATTATACAGTAAAGGAATACACACCCATATCTCTATGAAGTGACCTTCTTATAGGTCCGAAAGTCCCTGTCCCTGACCAGTCATGAGTTCTTGGCTTGATTACAGCCGTATTAATTGTTTCTGTGGCTTAATGGCCCCCCTGACTCCTCTCCCCAAAGTCCCTTACCAGGATGAATACATTTTCATGATAGCTCAAAGGACGTTATCCTTTGTTACTGCTGGGTACCCAAGTCTGCAAGGCCTGCAGGATGTGTAGGAGATAAACATTAATTCTACAAGACTTTAACTACATTATCTGAAAATGTATCTGGGACTTCCCCTGTTAATTGCAAGGACTATTGATAATTAACAGAGAGACCCTAGGGGCCTCTTCTTGGTATCTGCTAGGCAGAAGTCACTCAATGCAGAAATCACAAGTTTAACACACATTCTATATAAGGTGACATTAAAATGAATATACCAGATTGAACTTTCCTGCCCTAACACGTTACTTTAATACTTCAAATAACTCAAATAATACTTCAGCTTCCATACTTATTATGAACAATCGACTGAGAGTAAAACTTTAAGTGACAAGCCTGCTGTCCAGGAAACAACTCACTGCATACAGTATATCAGATATGTCGCAAGGAGGAAGTACCAAGCACCTAACTTTAACATGTCCTGTTACAAGAGATATCAACATGTATTGGCCAATTGAAAAAGAGCAGTACTGTTAAAACCTTTAGAAAACTATAAGAAAAAAAGCTTAGTGGAATACTTAATTTACTGTTGCCAAGTTGTATCTATGGTTTGTCCTATTTACTTGAGCAGTCATCAACATTTCCCTAGCGTAAGAACCTTAAAAGATTATAAGGCATGTTCCTAGTATTAGCAAACTCTCAAGTTATGGCTTTTCAAAAATATAGATTTTGATTGTAAAACGCATAACTATATTGATTAATAGTCTTAATTGTTTTTCTTTGGCAAGTGACCACGGTTGAAGCTGGATAATGTCCTTTGAGGTGTCCGTTATCAGGAATTAATTGAGGACGGGGAGGCAATAACCATTATCCCTTATATAATGTACATTACTTTACCTTTTCTAACCGATACACTTTTTGCAGTACCTCATGCTTCCTTATACTTTATCTTAATCACACACTCCACTTACAGGGTTAAAGTCCTGAGGCTGTTGCTATTTTAGGGCAGTGCAATTCTGAATATTGATGAGTCAGGTTGCCAGTGGTTGGTGAGAATCAATCCAGTTGAAGAATGGGAGTGTCGGAGCTGCTGTTGCCAAGTCGTTGTGCTGCTTCTCAGTGGGAGGACGTGAGGAGCTTCCCTAAATATCTATCTGCCTGCCTCTGTATTCCCCGCCTGGCACCCAGCAGATGCTGATGGACCCTCAGAGATGGGAAGATTTGCATATTGGTGAATCCAAACAGGTGCATGTGAAATAAAGCATGGCAGGTCAACAGCTATTTGTAGACAACGTTGTGCTCAGAGGGATAACGATCAAGGAAATGGACTGGCATCTTGGGCCTTGTACATCAAATTACAGCTTTGAGTGTTTTCAACATGGCTAGAATCGGGGGAAAACAAATATTTTCACTCTTACAGTGATTGTTGTCATTGTTTGTGTGCATGTGTGTCTTTTTTGACTACTCTTGAGGCTATAAGCAGAGTCCTTTAAATAACCAGTTGAGCCCCGAGCCTGTTTTTCAGGCCTCAGGCTCGAAAATGACATTCCCAGAACAATTGACTATATCTTCGCTTCTAAAAGGGGTAAATTAATCATATTTTCTCTCAAAGCAATGATACACCTGTGAGTTGGATGTAGAACACTCAGAACCAATAAAAATGTTCTTTATTTTAAAGTAAATTCAGATTGAACATAGTAAAAAAAATGTAAATTATAGTGTCCGTCCAAAAACAAAACATGACTTATAATGAAAACCACCCTTGAATGGTGGGATAGTAGACTAAAAGCTTTAGGAATCCAAACTATAACATATAAGAAGTACCGTGTATCAAGATTACAACTGACATTTGAGATTTAGGTCATTTGGGTGCATTTTCCATATATCTGGCCCCCGTCGGTCGATTTTGATGATTGACACCTCTTTTTAACCATTAGAGCCAATGTATTGAGGGGAGGTTCCTAAAATCCATCAAAACATTATCCATTGGTGAATGAGTGATGCGTAGCCAGAATGCCCCGGAACCGGAAGCTGTCATACACTCTACTAGCTATCGTAGCAGCTAATATGATATCTCCATTATTGACATAAAAATGGAATGATGGATTATCAGGAATCATTTCAAAGTGACACAGACACATAAGATTAACCTATGGATTAACCTTCAGCAGCGTTTTTATTGTTTTAATGCCATTGAACATAACTTTTGATCGGAAAACGACAAAGGTAAGACGTTTTTAGCCGTTTTGGCCGAGTTCTAATTGCTCAGTGATGATACTTATATGTCTGGAATCTGTGGAATCTCAGCTTGTTAATTGATATCTTGTTTGTGCAGATCCGATAAGTAATAAGGGTATTTTAACGTGAGTTCTGTGCTAAGTGCGTTATCATTTTTTTGCTCAGGGCTAATTCAAAGGCTTTGGTATTACTCTTGTGTTTCTTTTAGCTAAAAATGGTTCATATTGTCAATTAGCGGAGTTTCTTCCCATTAAAAGGGTATGGAACATTAATAGTTTCATAAATGTTAAGAAGCCCTGAGACACAGTCTCGAAAAAAAACGTTGGGGGGGGGCCCCTGTGGGGGGGCCCTCATGCTTAAGAGGTTAAAAAAAACATGTATTTTTAAAAACACAAATGTCACAAATTAAATTCAGATAAAGAAACATCTTCAGCAACTTGACACCACCTGTGCAGCATTCAGAAAACATCCAATAATGCACAGTGTTTACTAAAAGAGCTGCATAAATGAAACGCAACACAACACACAAGGGAATCACTTTTTAATGTCATCGTTCTCGTTCGTTCGCTTTAAGCTTCTTGCTGCGTTTTGTATTTGCTTGTTTATGCAGCAATGTTTGTAAACTTTGCGCATGTATCGTGAAGTTGGCGAATATTTCTAAATACTGTGCATGGGTTTTCAAATTTGTGATGATTTCTCTTCATTTGCATGTGTTTTGGCACATTTGCGTTTTGCATAATTTCTGAAGCTGCAGCATTTTTTTTCTAATGGAAGTGTTTTGGGCCGTTGTAGCGCGGTTGCACCTGTCGGCCACCGTAGAATCAGCCTGTCATGTACAGGATTGTGAGTATCACATACAAACTTTCACATGCCTGACATTTATAAGGCGTGAAATATCTGCTGTGGACATATTCTAACATGGAAGTACTAAGAACTAAACTGAGATAATGACAGCTTATATCTGTAATGCATTCATTAGGATGACTTCCTATATTTCCAGTGACTTGTTCCATGAATTTGCATGTGTTTATGTGAGGAAATAGAGCGGAATGAGATGCCTGCATTAGTATGCATGAGCCTCATTTAATATGCACTCATCAACTCTACTTTTTATTTGGATTCCCTTTGCAGTAGTGCAAATTACTGGTAATCAACTGTGGTGACATTTCCCAGCAATTATAAGCAAGCTGTCCTCTGTTCAGCAGGAGCTGGGGACGGATCACTCCGTTTTCTCCCCCCAAGTGCGGCTGTGACAAAATATCACTCCCAAGAGAGATGAAGACATTTCATATGAGAAAAGACAGGACAAATGATGTTTTCACTGTGGAGTGGATTATTATTTCTTCGAGGAATTTGTAAGGAAAGGGTCGGCATGTCACTGCTAATTCATGTTAAATGTCCTCCCAGAAACCCTGACATTCTAACTAAAAAGGAAGAAGGGTTCAGAAAAGGGAATTGATGTAGTAATTTAAAGGGAAAAGGGGTGCATTTATTTAAAGGGTTAGAGAACAGGTCAATCAAGTTACCAGTGTCATTATTTACCATGAAATTAAAGTTATTTTAATGTCTGTATAAAATTATTCTTATTCAACAGACATGCCCAACAAACACTTTGCTGAATTTAGTTTAATATATCGTGAAACTAATGGACACATATTTTTAACAAAATCCATTACGCATTATTATACCAAGACATTTTCGGTATTAATACGGAACGCAACCTTATATTATGCAAGTGTGTCAGTCCACAAAATATTTGACACCCTTTGGCAGCCGAACTGTTTGCACCATCCGGCTGCAATTAGTGGCATGAAAGAGTTTGTGAAGATGTATGTGAATGCAACATGGATGCAAGTACCTAGTTGTAGCTATTTCAAATGATCGCATGTATATACTGCCTTTTTACCGCATGTTTACCTTTTTTTTGTTTATTTATACACTCTTTTATGGTGCCATACTCTTTTCATTTTCCCATTTAAAACCTCTTCCTCTGGGAGATGGAGAAACAGACTTCAGTCAAAAGACAAACTTTAGCTCTCAGTATGTGGTCCTGCTACTGAATTCCTCCTTTCCCTAATGAAGGAGCGCTTCAGTAGTGAGGAGAAGACAAATAAACAAATAGCGTGCTCCCCAGATGCTGAGCACATTAAAAGCTGCTCTCTTTGGTGCTGAAAGTATAATATAATTGGCTCCAAAGTTATATGTTTTATTTTTATGGTTGTTTGGGAGGCATTTCAAGTTAAAGACGATTTGAAAAATACCAGTTATTGGAATATGATATATATATAATTAACCTTAGTCCATTTTTGATAATTTTTCGGCGTTTTGTTATTCAGGATTGGACGGGTCTGAAGTTGTAGACTCTAAACCACACAGAGATATCACATAAAATACCTCTTTTGCTTTTGAAGGTCCATGATATTGAATGTTATGTTAGGCTGTACAGATAAACCTGAATTTATAGTTGGCATCATGTAATTTGTATCACTAATGGCTTGCAGTTTGATTGAAGACTTGTTGGTGGTCAGGCAGTAGAAAAGTCCCACCTTACTTTAATATGTACACAGCTTCCTATCCATCTGTTTCTTTTTAGTTCAAGGTTCAAGGTTCTTTATTTTGTCATACGAACATAGCTACAGTGAAGTTATGCCGATGAAAATCTTCCAACAGTGCAACACAAAACAAAGATAAACAGAAAAATATAGTGCAAGTAAATAGTAAATAGTAAATACAAAAAGAAAAATAGTTTAAAAAAGTGAAATAGTGCAATAAGAGTCTATATACCAGTTATTGGAATATGATATATTAGGTAAATAGATAAATAATTTCTAAGTAGCAGCCAGATGAATATGGATGTTGTTTCAAAAGTTCAGGCGTTTAACAGTCTTATTGCCTGTGGGATGAAGCTGCCTCTGAATCTGGTGGTTTTTGTCCGGATGCTGCGGTAATAAAGACGGCAGCAGACTGAACAGTTTGTGGCTGGGGTGATGGGGGTCTTTTATAATCCTGAGGGATTTCTTCCTGAGCCGCTGGGAGTAAAGGTCCTCCATGGATGTCAGCTCCGTCCTGGTGATGTTCTGTGCAGTTTTCACCACCCTCTGTAAAGCCTTACGATTGAGGGCGGTGCAGCTGCCGCACCAGGCCGTGATGCAGCCAGTCAGGATGCTCTCTATGGTGCACCTGTAGAAGTTGCAGAGTATCCTGGAGTCCATGTTGAAGAGCCGCTGTCGAGCTTTCTGAGTGATGGTAGTGGTGTGAAGAATCCATGTCAGGTCCCCAGTGATGTGGTCCCCGAGGAACGTGAAGCTGCTGACTCTCTCCACGTAGTCCCATTGATGGCGGTGGGGGCGTGTCCCTCTCTCTGCTGATTCCTATAATCCGCAATCAGCTATTCAGCTCCTTTGTTTTGCTGAAGTTGAGATGGAGGTTGTTATCCTGTCACCAAGATGTCAGGTTTTCGACCTCCTCTCTGTACGCCGTCTCGTCGCCGTCTGTGATCTGGCCGATGACGGTCGTGTCGTCAGGAAACTTCACGATGGTGTTGGAGCTGTGTATGGCCACGCAGTCGTGAGTGAACAGGGAGTAGAGGAGAGGGCTGAGCACGCAGCCTTGAGGGGGCTCCGGTGTTGAGGATCAGGGTGGAGGATGTGATGTTTCCCACCCGCACTGCCTGGGGTCTGCCCGTCAGGAAGTTCAGGATCCAGTCACAGAGGGCGCTGTTGAGCCCGAGGTCTCTGAGCTTGATGACCAGCTTGGAGGGCACAATGGTATTGAAGGCTGAACTGTAATCAATGAACAGCATTCTCACATATGTGTTCCTCTGGTCCAGGTGTGAGAGGGCAGTGTGGATGGTGAGGGCTATGGCGTCGTCTGTGGACCTGTTTGCTCTGTAGGCAAACTGC
>NW_011365103.1:41525-49864 GCF_000735185.1 Notothenia coriiceps
GATTTTACAGGTGAAAGCAATTATGTTTGTAGTACTGAACTATTTGAGTTAATCAGATTATAAATGGGTACTCGGATTAATTTAATAATCGATCAAATTGGAAATACTTAAAAAGATCAACGCAAATTTTTACCTCAATTTATTTAAGTAGAGCCGGTGTATTTTTTGTTATTATTTTTTTGGCGTATAAACTCCTGTAGCCATTTTTTTGTACACTGAGATTGTGGTAGAAATGAACACTGTGTCATTGCTCACCATGGCACTTAAATCTAAAAAGAAAAAAGATGTAAGTGAAAAAATGACACAGCAAAGTTAATTTTGTTAAATATATAGAATATTTGGGCCTGTAGGATAAGCTAATGAGCTGGTGACCTTACTGCTACTACAAGTTGTCCTAACAAGCTCTTTGCTCTTTCTGTATCGTTTACTCCTCCCTAGTATTTCTTCTGGGTATTAATCATCATTTTGTTCTAATAATGCCTTTTGTTTTTAATTGAGAGAAAAGGCTTGCTCAATGTTGCTAACCTGATAGCTTGGTGCATGTTGTGTTCTAAAGCAGACATTAATTAACTAAGCCACCTGTTTGCACGTCTGGTCTTGAACAGGATAATATGTTCACTCTGGCTCTACCTCATACATCGTCAGCCAAGAAGGCTCGCTATTGATCAAAAGCACAAATCGGTTCACAAAAGTTAAAGGTGACATTATATTTTACTGTCACTATGTGGGAGACTAACAGTAGAGCTTCATCATTATTATTAATGGATGTTTATAGCTCTACAACGAAAAACTGAAACAAATACTGTATATATCTTGTGCACAAAGTTGACATCTCCATCAATTACCTTGAAACAATACATATATTATGTATAACATACGAACCTGTAGGAAATCAGGAAGTACTTGCACACACTGATTGAACAGATATACTATATGCCATGGTCAAAACAGGAGCTTAAAGTAGAAGACGTTTCGTTTATTTATGAACAACCAGCTATAAACAGTCTACAACAATGTGATGTAGCATAACCAATCCAACTGATTGAATTGTCAAAATAAAAAGTGGGGTATTATGCAGTGCATCCCCTTTTTCCCTAATGTTAAGAAAATAAATGATGCATTAATCACTCCATTTCTGTAATAAGCATCCACCTGGAGAATGACTATAGTTTGTTTACACTATTTGTCTCTGAATCGCATGTCTCTATGAAACTAGGCCACAGGTACAATGTACCTACATGCCTGGTAAATCACATACATACAGTGTGGCTGTGAAACATCTTCACATTCACATTCATCCCCATCAATGGTGTAGACCTATAGTGTGGAAAGAGTGACATTTACCAGAAATAGAGTGTTTATTAAAAACAGGTGATACTATATATTATATTTTAAAGTACTATTAGAGGAGTGTTAAGGATTAGAAAGTGAGTGCGCCTGTCTCACACAGTGAAAACATGAAGTATTAATTTCCCCTTCAATAATTTATTATGACAACGCTATCCATCAAACGGTTGTTGCTTGTTGGTCTGTGTAATCCTTGGTGTGCTGAAGAAAACCACTGATGCTAAAACTGACGGAAGAAAATGTAGCTTAAAGAACTGTACATCTCTCAAAAGCATCAGCTATGTGACAATTAAACTAGCAGGGTTTTGCTCTGGCACACAGGCAGCCCTGTCTTGTTTCTTTCCTTGTGTGCCTGTCTGTTTTACTAAAGTATAGGAGGAGAGGCTTGAGGGGAGTGTGTCTTTGACGATCAAACAGTGCATTTTAATTTTGGTGTCAAGGATTATGGAGATTTGAACAGATCCTATTCAAAAGCTTACATACTCTTTGTGGATCATGCGTTGCCCAATTTAACTTTGATGTAAATCCCTCAAAGAGAAAAAGAAACTTAAGACATTTTTCATTTGAACTATATTATACACATGTAGCTGTCATGTGACTCATTGTTAGCAAATAGTGAGCTGTCAGAACAGTGCTTACTAAGCTGCTCTAACTGTGGAGGCAGTCAACTCCTGCCTGAAGGAGTTAGGTACGTGCCCCACTCCCAAAGTAACACTGAGTCATAACTCTTAAGCTGCAGTTCTCCTACAAAGTTCCTGGAGGAAATATATATATATATATACACAGAAAGATAAGGCTCCTAGTTCCTTGGGAAATACTGTTAAGAAAATCAATTAATTGCCATTGTCATATTTTTTAATACATTTAAGAAATTACAAAAGTATCAAGTTTTGGATATCAGCGGTGAGATGGGACGTGGCGAAGATAGGAGAAACATATAATAATTGTTTGGTAAAAGTCTGTACCCATTATAAAAGTTATTAATAACATCTAACACAATCATGTTGAGTCACTGTGTCATCGATCCTCATACAAATGAGACTTGTGACTTGTGAGATTGGTGACTAGACTCTTAATGGTCAAATTAAGCCTGCAGCATAAAAGGGATGTTGGCTCCAATCGCACTAATTAAGAAACAGACAAGCCTCATTGTGTGCAATGAACCAGAACTCATTAGAAAGCTCTTATTTCTTATTTCCTCTGCACCGTTGGGGAAAGGTGGGGGGGGGNGAACTCTGATAGTAATGTTATGTTTTATAGTTCGTCGCGTATCGGGATATCTTGCATACGAGTGTATCACTGTCCAGAGAGTTCACATAACTTGTCTCAAGTCTCACTCGTAAACCGTCACACTAACATGATGTGCAAGTCAGTGCTGTTCAAGGGTACTTCGGGACACATGAGGTGCTGCGCTCCTCACGCCCTCACGTGCGCAGGTTTGTTCGATAAACATAGTTTTAACGCGGCGTTTCGACGCCAGCATGTGACCCTTGGCGTTTTGAACGCTCTGTTTATGGTCTCAGTCAAACCGCACTGGAGGAGTTTCTTTTTTCGCTGGTGTTTTCTTCTCGAGACACGAAGTCCGGCTATAGCGGTAAGTTTACGTTGCAACGCAAAGGGGTTTTACACCCGCCCCGGCATTTTTTCACACTCTATATACGACGTAGTCCCTGTAGCTGCGGATGCGGATATAAATTGGTATATAGGCTCCGGGCTAGAAGCTAAAGGTACTATTACCGTCGCCCAACCAAGGCGTTTCACACTCCGCGCCGAGGGGACCCCCCGCGGTCTCTCCGAGTTCCCTCCGCCGTCGGCGGTCTTTTTTATTTCTCTTTGTCACTTTTAGATCGATCATTTGAAGTCGATTGATACGCTCACCGTTTTTAGCTATACTAAATACTTCAATGGATTTCACTTCTCCTCTGTAGCGACAGTCTTTTGACCTCCTCATCTTGTTACTAATAAACTTCGATCCTAAAAGTACTGGCCTAGACTACTGGAGGTCACGGTGTCACACAATAGACCCGTTGCTCCACGTCGATACTGTCATACTCTGGTACCTTTGAGGCCGCAGTATACTCTGCTTTGTGGGTTACACCACTGGGTTCGTGTCCTCAAAAAACTGGCTCGAGTTTCCTTAACGTCCGTGTCTTTTACAGTACACTGTGTAAATCGTCGACACTATGTTTCCGTTGGCTTCGTAGTATGGCTTCCGCATGCCTATGATCCGTCATTGTGCGGTGTTTGTAACCATTGTCGCAATGGGGAGGGGACGAGCGATTTTCTGTAGGGCGGAGTTGATCATAGAGTCTACTTTGCAATTCCTTCGACGGTAGAATTGGAGTTGTACAAATTTTCGTATTCTATTTTCTCAAAATTTTTTTCGATAACAAATTACCAAATTCCTCCACTGTGTGTTTTTTTGTTTCAAAAGTTCAGGTGTTTAATAGTCTTATGGCCTGTGGGATGAAGCTGTCTCTGAATCTGGTGGTTTAGTCCGGATGCTGCGGTAACGCCTGCTAGACGACAGCAGACAGAACAGTTTGTGGCTGAGGTGATGGGGGTCTTTTATAATCCGGAGGGATTTCTTCCTGAGCCGCTGGGAGTAAAGGTCCTCCATGGATGGCAGCTCCGTCCTGGTGATGTTCTGTGCAGTTTTCACCACCCTCTGTAAAGCCTTACGATTGAGGGCGGTGCAGCTGCCGTACCAGGCCGTGATGCAGCCAGTCAGGATACTCTCTATAGTGCACCTGCAGAAGTTGCAGAGTATCCTGGAGTCCATGTTGAACCTCCTCAGCCTGCGGAGGAAGAAGAGCCGCTGTCGAGCTGTTTTGGTGACGGTGTTAGTGTGATGAGTCCATGTCTGGTCCTCAGTGATGTGGACACCGAGGAACCTGAAGCTACTGACTCTCTCCACCGTAGTCCCATTGATGGCAATGGGGGCGTGTCCCTCTCTCGGCTGCTTCCTGTAATCCACAATCAGCTCCTTGGTTTTGCTGACGTTGAGATGGAGGTTGTTGTCCTGGCACCAAGATGTCAGGTTTTTCAACCTCTACGCCGTCTTGTCGCCGTCGGTGATCAGGCCGATGACGGTCGTGTTGTCAGCAAACTTCACAATGGTGTTGGACCTGTGTGTGGCCACACAGTCATGAGTGAACAGGGAGTAGAGGAGAGGGCTGAGCACGCAGCCTTGAGGGGGCTCCGGTGTTGAGGATCAGGGTGGAGGATGTGATGTTTCCCACCCGCACTGCCTGGGGTCTGCCCGTCAGGAAGTTCAGGATCCAGTCACAGAGGGCGCTGTTGAGCCCGAGGTCTCTGAGCTTGATGACCAGCTTGGAGGGCACAATGGTATTGAACTTTAATCAATGAACAGCATTCTCACATATGTGTTCCTCTGGTCCAGGTGTGAGAGGGCAGTGTGGATGGTGAGGGCTATGGCGTCGTCTGTGGACCTGTTTGCTCTGTAGGAAAACTGCAGGGGGTCCAGAGAGTCAGGGAGGGAGGGAGGGAGGAGGTGATGAATGTTTTGTTGATAAATTAAAAAATATGTCAATCTCTCAAAGTTTCACATATATAAGACCTTGATAAAGTTGGTAACACATTACTAGTTATCTCAAATGTGTTGTTTATAATTTGCAAGACTTGTTCAGGATGCTGTATAAAATTACTAATAAGTATGCTTTTATTTACACGAATACATTATTTTTCAAATAGTCCAGATTTAGGAAGTGACAGGATTATTAAATGTTTCAGTAGCATTTCCATTTAAGTTTAGCCATTTATTACTGCACACAGACCTGGTTATAAACCTGGTTAAACAGTTGTCTTTAACCACTTAGTGTGGAAGGTGTGCCTTAAACTGCTGTTCCTTCAACGGCGGTTTATATAGATTGCTGCTTCATTGGAACTCTGCCAGTCTTCAGTCATCTTCCAATTTTACTTCCTGTTGGGTTTTCTTCCACAGAAAGTAAGCAAACACTTCAAGACTTCCAAACTGAGCACCGACTGCTGCAGTTCAAGATTTGTTTACAAAATACCTCTGTAAGAAGCATGTAGCATGCTCTGAGTATTCCAGCTCGGTCACATTGCCTATAATTCATTTTAGGGCCACTTGAACTTTGGTTTGATTGGGCAGTCAACATGAAGTAAAAATAGTCAGTAAGCTTATCGTGTTCGCATAGCTTGAGCTTTCATCAATCAATCTTACTAATATTAATTTGTCAACAGTCTGAATTAAAGGTCCCATGTCATGGCCATTTCTATGTATTCACTCTCTGAGGGTGCTGCAGCACCCCCATCTGCGAGGCTCCGCTGCCCTATATTTTATGGCTTGAAAGCATGACTAAAAATGCTAATGAGTTCCTTATAGAATTACATAATTACATACTTTTCTGTTTTTCTGTTTTATTGTGTTGCACTGTTGGTGGAGACTGGGAGCTAAGATTTTCATCGTCATAACTACACTGTAGCTAATGTACGTATGACTACTAAAAGCCTTGAACCTTGATAAGCGGAAACACTAGGAAAGTAAAGTGGAAAGATGTTTTATATTAAGAGAGATAGTCGGGATTTGCCCCAGTCTGCTGTGAAGATATTTTTAAATCATTAGGACCATCTCTAAAGCCAATACATTGCCAAAAATTGTTGTCCCGTTGATTTTGAATAAAAAGTAGAAGTTTTGATTGGCTGCCAATAGCAATAAAGAAAGCTTCATGTAAAAAATAAAACTGTCAAGCTGAGTTGAGTTTTCACTTTAAGTTGATGTGGATTAATACATTTTTGTGTGTATCTGTTCTGATCTGTGGATAAGTGATGCAACATCTACAGTAAATTATTTAACCCTCATGCATAACACTTCAGGCTTTTCAATTTTAACATTTCAACCATGTTGGCTTTCTTAATGCATAAACAATACATTACCACCATTGAAATCCATAATAATTTATTTTTAATCCAAAAGACATCACACTGTTAAATTTTGCATTATATCCTATTTCAGTGGCAACGTGTAAACAAACTGCAATGTAAAGGGTTAAAAGTAAAAATTATGGTTATATTAAGTATCGTATATTGATGAAAGAAGCAGGCATTTTTTACACAAATATGTTCACTTATTTTGTTACAGTAGGTAGAGGTTTCCTCTTCTTGTTTGCCAGGACTTTGTCTGTTGCTGTGTTGGGGTTTGTCCCTTGTTTCTCGCTGGTAGTCAAATACACACAGTGTTCCAGCAAAGCATGCACACTCCAGTGAGCCCCTCTCCGGAGCGTAATCCCACCTTGTTACTTGGCGGTGAAGATGGAAGAAAATCCAAACATTTCAAGACTTTGAGCATCCATCTGTTGTCATTCCCCGTTGTGCACTACAGTGAAATCCACATCAGTAGCTGCCACTTGATGTGGAATTGATGCATGCTACCACTGATGTGTCTTCTACCACTACCACTGATGTGTCTTCCTGTTTCTGGTCCTCTGTCCCAATGGCTCCACAGAACATAGCTACACTTAACTGGGTTTGTTTGGGAACGGTGTTTGGACTTGGATTAAGAAAAGGCAACCGACTGACATTAACTGTGGGGTTGTGTGTGTGTGTGTGTGTGTGTGTGTGTGTGTGTGTGTGTGTGTGTGTGTGTGTGTGTGTGTGTGTGTGTGTGTTGTGTGTTGATCAATATGTTTCTTGGTTGTTGTAGGAGTTTAGTTTTTGTGATTTGTTTTGTTTTTCTAATCTCTACTATGATTAGATATCAACTTTTGTTCACTTAGTCTTCATTGTGGAGAAAGGTTGCAGAGTCTCCTCTGAACACAGTTAGGCAAAAGTGTCCACGGGGCGACTACAATACTTGAGTGGGTAGATGGGTTTTAAACAAGAATCCATCTTGACCGCATATTCGGCATGTTGAAGTTGTGCACAAATTTAAAGTCAAAGTCAATTTATTTTAGTGCAACTAGTACAAATTGTATAACTTCGTAGTGTTGTAAATGATTCTAATGGACATTTCAGGTGGGTTATTTTGGTTTGAGGAATGATTTGATTAAACTATTGAGCTTTTTTAATATATACGTGATGGTCTATGTGGCGCCAAAATGTGTTTTGTAGTGTATGTTTTCCCATACAGTTCCTCAAAAGTGACATATGTGATATGGAAGCAGTAATAATACATTTGAAAAAAGTAACTGAGGTTTCAAAACCACAACATGTCACCTTCTCTGCAGATTGGTTAGAAACACAGTATGTTGGTTCTCTGAAGAATGTTAAGGGGTCACTACAAAAACATAAATATCCATAAATAGCTCAACAGATCATGTTATTTTCCAAACTCTAAATCCTACCATTGTATTACATTTTTTTTACATTTTTAAATTGGGGCAGATTTTACAGGCAACTTAGTAATTAGTTTGTATAGAAATCCTTCCATAATGTTGGTCAGTAGTATCATAATGACCTAAAGACTCAACAAATGTTTTTCATTATCGAAAACTCATTTTAAGAAAACTCCCAACAAATCTAAAGTCTGTTACAGTGTTCCACCCTTTCAGTCCTCGACATGAATCTGCAAACTTACCTTATTTGTTCACCACGCAGTTCAGGGGAACCAATCATGACAAGTAGTATTTGGAACTGGCGCCCCGGCGGGATGGCCCCTCCACCTCAACTCCCCAGCGAATGCCACCCTGTTTGATCTGCACTAATCTAATTAAAACTTTAACAGGAACACCTGGGCTCTTCACTCAAGGATCTGTGGCTGCTGTCGCGCGCACGCGCACACACACACACACACACACACACACACACACACACACACACACACACACACACACACACACACACACACACACACACACACACACACACACACACACACACACACACACACACACACACACACTACACGACTACGACGTACGTACGTACGCTACTACGACGTACGTACTACACCACAACCTAACAACCACCAACACAACCTACCACACGACACCAACACTAACAACTAACGA
>NW_011365103.1:49883-51372 GCF_000735185.1 Notothenia coriiceps
CACACACACACACACACACACACACACACACACACACACACACACACACACACACACACTTTTCCCAGATGGGTCTTTGATAGCTCTGACGGTGGCAAGCGCAGGATGATGATTGCACTTAACTCAAATACTCTCTCACACCGCTCACACACATGCACAGAATGTATGTTGGCGTAGGGTAACGTGGCGATAGGGGACTTTTTCAGTCCCAGTATATATCTAAATGACGCGATTAGACTGTGGTCTGATGGTGCACCTGATTAGATTAGCCCCGGCTCGCGCTTTCCGCTCCAACTCACCACAGCCTTAAACCCAACCTTGACCCCAATTAGCCCCTCACTCATCAGAGAGAGCTGAGGGACACCGGTGCTGCAGCAGCTTATCATCCTGCTCCTAATTGGCCTGATGAGGCGGGATGAATGTGGTCAAAAATGGAATGCATAAACCCCCCCCCCCCACCTCCAACAACTAGCACACTCTGTTTGAACTAAAACAAGTAGAGAGAGGAGCAGAGAGGCGGTGAGGGAGAGGGGACAGATGTGCAGTTTTACTGTTTTGTTTTTATGCTTCATGGTCTCATCAAACAATCATCAGTCCTGTTTATTCGCCATTAAATGGTTAATTATAGTCATAAAAGTGTATTAAATATTGCACTCAATCACGCAAGAACACAGGGGCGCGTGTTGCCCCCTGTCTGAGGACAACCCGCTGTCTGGCTTTAGTAAGTCTATTATATTTTCAGTTTATGAGTTCATGGCAATGATATAAAGAATTAAGACGTTTAAGATATAAGGCATTCATCATGTATTTAAAGAAAATAAAAATGTATGATGTGTCTTCTGAGCCTGAGGAACAACAGCAGCTCCTCCTAGTGCTGTTTATAGACTCTTTAAAGGTTTAAGAGACAAATATATATGTTTTAACTAGATGTCTTGGAAGTGCCTCACTCCAGAGAACACAAACAGTTGACGGGCACTATGCTTAAGATCCCGAAAACAACAACTTCTTTGCATCATTGAAAGCCACTAAAAGCCTGCTGTATATGTAAATCAAATCCTTAACGTCAAACAGCATGTGCCCCCTGGTGAACCCATAAAGATAGACCTGAGGCCAGTCTGGTGGTTTTAAACTGTTTCTTTATAGGGATAGGGATGTAATAATGTCTAGTGATGTAGACTGCCCAACTCACATAAAACAGCCCAAGAAAGGATGCAGAGAGGTTAACTGAAAATCAAATCAACACTTGTGTATTGAATACAAGTTTAATGTTATTCCTGTAGTTCCATGCTTTTGGGCAATATGGAAACCAATTGTACGCTTGTGACTCTCCAAAAGAAACAATTTGTGGCAGTTTTAAAGGTCAAGCGAAGGTTGTACACGTTCGAGATAAAAGTTATACCTTATATTCAGTGGCGGCCGGCCCATAGGGGCGCTAGGGGCGCCGCCCCCCCTCTTCCCACATGTTTGATTGTCATTAAAAATTAAAAAA
>NW_011365103.1:51412-59066 GCF_000735185.1 Notothenia coriiceps
TGTGTACAATGCTTTTGTGTTTTTCACATAGGTTTTTCTCTTTCGATTCTGAGAGACACCTTTCTTTTTTCGGAGGTTTTGATAGGCTAAAACATCGCCGCAAACAGTGGCGGCCGGCCCATAGGGGCGCTAGGGGCCCCGCCCCCCCTCTTTCCACATGTTTGATTGTCATTAAAAATTAAAAATAAATTAAAATATATATTTCCAAAAAAAAAAAAAAATTATTTTTATTTTTAAAGAACAAGGTAAATATGATATAGTTGGTATCAGTAAAATGTATAATCTACAATAAAATCTCGTTTAAAATTGTTTTACGATGTCTAAAGTTACTGATAGTCACATGTTTCCTGCCTGGCCGCAGCGTGTATCATTCATTGATATATAATAAGTATCATTACCCTCTCTCGTCCGGGCGGTAGAAAGGAGCCCTCAGCCAGAGCAGCTGCAGCCAACAAGCTGACTGTTGCTATCTGTAAACTATGCCGCCGAAACATAATTTCAGCCAATCAGCATCGTCAGATCTGATGCTCAAAGGGCGCCCTTTCAGCGCCCTGACCTGTGAGTTGTTTAGACTCGTATCCAAGGTGACGCTACAGTAGGGGATGGCTGAGTCTGCAGGTGTAGACTCCGGTGCTAGTGGATCGCCGGAGCTGTAGATTAACATTTACATGCTTATTTTAGTTGTAAGGGCAATGCCTGTGGCACCGTGGAAGATATGTGTGGTTTTGGACCTGTATTTTACAGGAAAGGAGTGATCAGAGGGTCAAGTTGTCGATTCTTGTTCAGTTTTCATCTTCCTCACCCTCTCAGACTTTTAGTTGCGCGCGCTGCTAAAGAGATGCGCTACCATGGAAACCAAACAATGGTGTAGCTGTATTAAAGTCCGAGTGGAAACAGTCGTGAGTAAATCTGATTTGGTCAGAAATCGGGAGAAATGCGGGATACTCCCGCGAAAATCGGGAGGGTTGGCAAGTATGACACACACACACACACACACACACACACACACACACACACACACACACAATGTTCGTATTTAGTCTCCTGATTTGAAATGCCCTAGTATGGTTTTGTCACCATTTCCATAGCCCCACCAAAAATATTTTCCACCAGCCGCCACTGCTTATATTCCACCAAGTGCTATACACATACTTGCCAACCTTAGATTAACATTAACATGCTTATTGTAGTTGTAAGTGCACTGCCTTGCGGCCTGAAGCACCGTCCTTGATGGAGCATAATGTGTGGGCTGGACCTGTACCAGGAAAGGAGTGACCAGAGAGTAGAGTAGTTGTCGATTCTTATTCTGTTTTCTGTGAATATCTGCCTCACCCTCTCAGACTTTGAGTTGCGTGCGCTACTAAAGAGACGTGTTACCATGGAAACCAAACAATGGTGTAGCTGTATTAAAGTCCGAGTGGAAACAGTCCTGAGTAAATCTGATTTTGTCAGAAATCGGGAGAAATGCGGGAGAAATATGACCCCGGGAGGAAACCGGGAGAGGGCAATGAAATAGGGAGTCTACCGCGAAAATCGGGGTTGACAAGTATGGCTATACATCTCTTTTTCTACAAGCAACCGACTGCAAAACACACAACGTTTCCTTTAATAAAGGATTTGACTTAAACATTCAGACAGAAAGTGTAAGTTCATGTTGAGCTGTTCAACAAAAATCTAATGTGTGATTACAAGTCTGACTCTGTTACTGCATCTTACAAACCGCTGAGTTAAAGCTTCCATTGTTTATCAAGACGTATGAAATAAACAAAGCACATCTTATCAGCTGCCGCACAGAGAATAAAGGCCTCATTGACGAGAGCAACTCAATTAAAACAGCTGGACGATAAACAACTGCTCAGATGTAATTCTCCACAATGTGTTAGACAACACAACTCATCACATATTGAAGCAGATGGCCTTCAGCAGATGAGATTTCCACTCCTGTCAGAAAAGAGGAAAAGGACAAAACCGTGTAGGCACAAAAACTGTAGATGATTTACAAGAGAAAAAAGGACAAGGTTGGATATTTTTTGTGTTGTCACTTTTGTCACACACAAACACACACACACACACACACACACACACACACACACACACACACACACACACACACACACACACACACACACACAACCTGTCGGTTGTCATCACCAAAGGCGATTGAAAGTGATATGGTGTGTGGAATGTTTAACCAAGGCGTCGGTTTTAGACATACTTGTGATTCCCTTTACATTCAATAACAACTGTACTTGAGATGTTTGTTCGTGGATGACAGTTTTGAAGCCACAGGTTTATCAATTTGCCTTCACTGTCTTTGGTGTTTTGGAACCATAATTGAAACAAGAAGGTATTTATTTTTAGAACTCAACCCTTAAGACATTTTCAGGCAATCAAAATGTTACAATTAACTTTTATAAACTGACAACCAGCTGGTAATCAATTTCTTAGATAAAGCCATAGAAACCACCCATAACAGACAACACCACTGTCTATCACAAGGTAGTTATACCCTAAAGCGTGTCATCTATTTTACTGTAAATGAGAACATAATTAACTAAATAAATGTCAATCTGTAGACGTCAAGACTTCTCCACAAAAAAATACTTTTCTGAGTTAATTAATGACGTGTGAGGTAATTTTCTCATGCACTTCTATAGAATGGTAGGTATGTGAATATATATACATATCGAATAACACAGACATTCTCCATACTTCACAACAGTCAGTGGATCCCGTAAATACAGTTAACAAAGAGGGGTGGATATAGCTTTAATTCAGCAAGGCACTTCTTATCAGTCTTCACCATATTTGTTGTGAAGTCCAGGCAAAGCTTGACTGATGTTGCAAAGACATCGATCCATATTGAAACCTGGAGTTTTGAAAGGCTACAGATGAAAAAGACAAGCTGGAGTAAGCAAACTTCTCGAAACTGCAGTAACAAATAAGAAAAGAGAATTATAATTCGTATTTTTCAACATGTTAGAGCTTCTGTTCTATTTGAATCATGGTTTATTATTTAGTTTATTTGGGTACAGGTTGAAACAGTGTTTTATGTTCCGTATTTAGTTTGCAGTCAAAAATATAAAAAAATGAAAAATAAGGCAGTAGACAATTTAATACAACTCAGGGTACAGGCCCTGCTAATTTTGGTATGAACCCAACTTCATATATTGTGACGGCTATTTTTTGGATATAGACTGATACAGATTGGAGCTATTCATTACATCCATATGTGTACAAAATCGGGCAAACTTCCAATTTAATTCAACACAAGTTGTGTTGTATGCATAACAAATTCAACATGGCCGTATGCCATACTGTTCTGCAGGATCTCTCATGTCGATTAAATTCTTGAAACGATCCATCTATTCTCTATACACGCTTTGTCCTTGTCAGGATGCTGAGGGACTGGAGACCATCCCAGCATACATTTGGCCTTAGGCAGGAAAACACCCCGTCAGGTTGCCAGTCCATCGCGGTCTATTTACTGTATGTTGCAGGATACTAATGAGATCAGATGTAACCTTGCCCAGAGATGTGCCCTGTATGGGTGATTAATATGTCAGCCTTTCCAGAGTTGGCATTTTTGGGGGAAATTGGTTCGGAGGTGATGGATACTTTCAGCAGGCAGCTGTACCATCTCAGTCAGCACATATCATCCCCACAGCATAACAAAGACCCTTTAAAATGGCCTCGATGTTGGCAGCCAGTATTTAGTTACAAACTCTACAAGAAGTGATGGTAGTTTTAAAGCTGAATCAGCTTGGGTCATAATCTTTTGGGCAACCGGTAAATGACTTAAGAAAATTCAGCCTGTTCTAAAGTAAATCCAATCTCACATATATTTAGAATGACAGAAAAAGACAAGGAAGAAAGAAAGAACTTCATCTGACCAACAATTTAAAAAATGAAAACCCAACCAAATGTAATCACCAAAGCTTAGGTTGGAAGAGAGTGCACAGAGACAGAGATGAAATCAGAGGATGGAAGAAAGGGTAAGAAAGAGAGAAATATAGAACTACAGTGATCACTTGACAGTCCTTTGAACATCAGCCGTGGGGGAATTGGGACTTGTTTCACTTGAATGCATGTTGAATTGCTCCCTGTTTTTTAGAGTTTCTCTCCAGCTGAATCATTTAAACTATTCATTTGTTCTTTGTTGAGAAGATCTGGAATCACGGTAGACTGACACTTGTACTTGTCAAGTTCTATACCTACAAAGTACTATTTACTGTGTGCTTGGATCTTCTGTTATACATGTAGTATTGACACAATAGCTCATTAATGTCTTTTTTTTTATTGTGTTTTAATGCTGTTTGTTGTAGCCATATGCTATCAAGAAGAGCTGCAGCATAATCGACTGGAGGGAAACACTGCGAACTAGCCTTGGATTTATGCCCACAACAAAGATGTGAATTTCCCTAAAACAGCTTTGTGAATCTTTAATTCAAAAGCACCTGAAACCATTTCGAACTAAACATCACCAGTTGGTTTGTTGTAATTGCAAAGGTTATTTATAAATGACAAACTTTAGCTTTAACATTTATTTTTTTCTATTGAGCTCAGAAAGATAAACAACTCACAAAAAATAAGCCGTGCATATTTGCAGAACACGCACTGTGTATCATTTTAAAGGAATTCAAATCTATTTTCAATTTCACAATGTGTTCTTACCACTACTGCTAACTGGCAGGTGAGAACATAAACATATAGAGTTATTGAGTGAAACTTCTCAGTAGAATTGACACCATGAAAACGTTCTGATTGTTCTTCGGCACTGCATCCACTTCTAATCATTTATTTCCATTGGCCCTACATATTAAAGGTGCACTTTACCAATTTAACACTTTAATCTATTCTACTTACACGGCAAAGAATAGGGCATGAATAAAACATCTCAATTCATCATGCGAGTGTGGAGTGAGGAATCTGAGCCAATTGGTGAAATATTACCTGAGGTGTTATTTTCAAAATACAAGCTGAGAGTGCTTTCAAGCCTCCCACCCACGTGTGCTCTAGGAGGTCATTTTGAAAAGTTGGCTTCACTGTTTAGACTTGAGGAAAACTGATGTTATGAAGACAAACATTGGCTGCCTACTCTAATATCTCCAAAGAACAAGACAATGGATAACATATTGTTGTGTAGTTTGTGAAAGACACTCCAAATACAGCAATATTAGATTTCAGACTGTAGCTGAAAAGCAAAGCTAAAGTGCAGAAGCAAAAAAGCATCTATTCAATCTGTGGAGGAAACAAGAACAGGCTGACACTGATGGTCTACAGCAGGTGTATCTCATTTCTATAGATGTAGTCCCCTGGCCCTAATGGTTTTTTCAAAAGCTGTATTTTTATGAAAAGAGATGGCCTAGGGAGAAAAGCTGCTTCTTCTTAAGAATCTAGGCTGTGTGGTTTACATGTTTGCTGCAAACATACAGCAGGGAACATAAAGTCAACTGGAAAGGACCGGCTGTTTCCATTAGAGCAAGAGGACAACATGAGCCCAGTAAATACTTTTAAATCAATGGGTTTTCTATTTGTGCCAAATTATACCATGTTGTTTTATGTCGTAGTGTGCTGCAGTGATATTGCTGCTGGCTCACCCAAAATGTTGCAATCAACATTAGATACAGTATCTGGCAACAATCTTCAAACCCGTCGGTTTGTGTCGCTTCATTGATTACTGGACAGTGCCTCAATTAGATGAATCTCTTTAAAATCTACGGGAAATAACGCTTAGGAGGATTTGTAGCTTTTGGTACAGCACTGCTCAGCACAATTTGAAAGGCATTACAGATGATTAACTTGTGTCTTTAAGCCTTTGGGTCTCTTCCTGAATGAATATTAGAAATTGCACTTCTGTCACATCCATGAAGTTATGTTTTAGTAATATTGGATCTTGGCCCATTTACATATTTAATCTTCCATTCAGTAGCTTTTTATGCACAAGATATATTAGTGCAGTACTTCTAAGTCACTGTAGATGATTGAGGTGGTATCAGAAGTCTCCCGCTCAACAAGCCTCTCTCTAAAGTTTTAACTCGTTGCTAAACACTGAACTTACACATTTGTACGCAAGACTGATATACAGCAGATGCAGGTATAACAGAATCAAATGTTAAACATGAAGTACAATAAAGGCACCAGGAAAATTTTAACTGAGGAATTAAATGAAGTGAGGACTTGGGTTATTTTGTATAGACCTTTATCAAATCTGAATTATTTTGTCAAACTGAGAATATACTCCTGGTGGCCATTTGGAAGAATACAGTTTGTATCTACGACTCATTTATAATCGCATGTTTTGACAAGATTTTAGCTTTTTTACTTTACTACTGATCAGAAACCAGATGTTCTTTGGAGAAAAAAATAACCCATAAAGAATGTAAAATTATGGCATAAAACACAATTTTAATTCAGACAGGGTCATTGTTGCCTGGCTCACATTCATAAGTGTTTGCAATCAGAACAAATGGTGTTTCAAGTTGCACTCCCACAAGGACATACTGTATGTTATGCCTAAATGCATTATACATGTATTTCAAATATCAACCTTGATCCAGCCATTTAAATGAATTAAGAGTGCACCCAAACAGTAGTCTCTTGGTATAAATGCAGCAATACTCAGTAAAACTGAAAGCTGTTATAATAATATAAAGATATTCTATTAGTAGCCTTAAGAGAGTCTTAGAATACATTCAAAGCATTGTATCCAATCATTGATTTGGTATTTGTAAGATCCCTCTGTGTTCTCCAGTTAATGCTACTGCATCTGCTTTGGGTTTTATACACTGTTTATACATTCCTCTGTTATGAAAAGCTGTGCGCACACTGATGCTGTTTCTAATCTGTGGCTGGAGGGTTCAACACAAAGTCTAATCTCTATACTGTAAACAGATATCTGCATATGAATGCAGGATCTGTCTGCAGTGGGACAAAACTTAGGAGAGGGAAGCCCGCTGGTCACGTTTGTAGCCAGACTTGTTTTGACCAATTACATTGGAGGGGTCTTGGTTGAATGCAGGTAAACAGTCTGTGTGGAGAGCAAACGAGGCAAAACGCTTTGGCCCAAATGCAAGTGGGAAATGGCTGTTAAACAATCCGGTCCTAGACATCGTCCCTCAACTCCCAACTCCATTATGCAAATTGCTTCTGGGCCTGTAAACAATGTCCGGAGCTTGGAAAAGGAAGTCTTAGTCCAGAAATATTTGCCAAGGCTCCCATGGCTTAATCTCAGAGTCAATATGTTGGCATTTGACTCCTAATGTTTATATAATATATCTTCTATTAATTTGACATTTTTACTTTAATTCTTATGTGTTTATGATTTATTATCGGTTTTAATCTTTGTATTGCACATTATACTTACTTATGTTTGTATAAATATATATATATATTAGGGCCGGGACTCGATTAAAAAAAAAAATCTAATTAATTAGAGGCTTTGTAATTAATTAATCGAAATTAATCGCATTTTTAATCACATATAAATATTTGACCTGAGAACAGTGAGAAGCAATTTTTTCACATGGATTTTAGTATACCATTGAATAATGACTGAATACATTTAACTTAAGCAACAAAACATTGTTTATTTTTTTCAAGGTGGTACTTAACCAAGACCAACAGAAAAGTGCAATTTTTGCCATAAAGTGTA
>NW_011365103.1:59127-62857 GCF_000735185.1 Notothenia coriiceps
CAGTGCTTGAATTGGGCCGGTACTCACCGGTACGCAGTACCGGCACTTCTGATTTTTACCCATGTGGTACCGGCACTTCTTACTGAGTACCGGCAAGGTGCCGGTACTCAGTAAAATGCCGGTACTCAGCCGCCGGCAATATACGTATATATTGTAAACGCAACGCAGCGCAAATGTGGATCTGACTCTGCCTCACAGAGGGTGACTGGCTGTCTACATGACGTGGCCTGCCGACATTGCCACTTTCATACAGATCTCGATTGGTCTCTGTGTGTCATTCAAGCTCGGGAGGGTGTGTGTTGGTGTATGTGTGGCGCGAGCGAGCGAGAAAGCGCGCGCACCGATTACGTGTATTGTTGTTAGCATCTGGTGCTAGCTAGCTGCGCTAACGGATATAAGGAGCTGTTTCAACAACAAGGTGGAGGGAGAGTCCTTTGCTGTCAGACTGAGAGGCTGAAAACTACAGCTCTGGTGAGGTAAATTACTCTCTGAGTCTTTAGATAGTTAACTTAGTTTAAGTTATCTCAGTGGGTCTCAAACGGTTCGGTCACCATTTATGTAAACACATATTTCCATTTGAGGGGGTAGTGATTAGTAAAATATGCATGAATAATACAAACAAAATGTTAACTTGGTGAAAAAAGGTAAGATAAACTTGTTGAGAGCTAAAACTAGTCTTTGCTGTTGCCTCAAAGAGGAGCAGGGGGGAGAGGAGGGAGACAGGAGAGGCTGATTCAGGAGCCCAGACACACTCACAACTATAAATGAACCAAAAACAAATAAATAAACAAGTTTCAATGTTTTTTCATATTGGATATTGTATGTTATTGGTTATGGCCATGTACTTATGATTTTATGATTATTTAAATGTATACATTTTTGTTTCATATGGGTGTAGTCTCTTTATTTCCCCCTCAAAATGCACCAGATTGATGCATTTAAGTCCAACATTTAAAAATAAATCTTACCGGGGGAGCATGCCCCCGGACCCCCCTATAGGATTTGAGGCCCGGCCCCACTGTTCCCAAATAGATTTGCAATTTTTTTTAAATAGTAACCCATCTCCATAGTGGGGCCGGGCCTCAAATCCTATAGGGGGGTCCGGGGGCATGCTCCCCCNACGAAAAACGACCAAATAGGTCGATTGTTCAGCAGCTTATTACGACCCATAGTCACGTTTTAAAGTGTACCACTGATGTTTTTAGTGGATGAGTACTGCAGATATAGCTTTAAAATAATTTGACAGTGGGGGGAATACGGTTTTATTATGGAAACTTCGAGACCCGAAATACTGTTTTCACCCAGTGAGGGTTGACGCTAAGGACGCTGCCGTTACACGTTCTCCTGGCGAGACCTCAAATCATCTTCATAATATCTGTCAAACTATAGATCCTACACATCGACTGGACGTGGATTCTGAAAGTACAATATACACTTCTCGCTAGAAATCGAATCAAAAAACATTTTAATGGCCAAACTATCCTACAATTTAGGATTTTCCAGAGATTACTATTTGTGAATATACGACCCTCCGTAGCATTTGCATTCAACGGGAGCACTAGAGGTCGCAAACTTTAAAACGTGATTATAGGTCGTAATAAGCGCTTGAACATTCAACCTATTTGGTCGTATGAGTTGGAGGACTTGTTGTATTAACTGATACTTCGGAACCCAGTCAATGCCAACATTCTGAAAACGTGGCGGTATCCTTGGTACTGGATAAAAACAGGTCAAATGTAAGTATTAATGGTATGAGCTCTAAAATGTTGGTATCTTGACATCCCTAATATGTATTGTTTAGCATATGGATTAATGCACTTGTTTTTTTACTAAGAATTATAATCCCTCTCAAAAATGTAGCTAGAGTTCACTTCACAGGTCCCTGGCAGCCTCCTGCACTCCACCTTTATAGACATATGATTAATCACTTTGACAAAAGTTAATTACAGTAGGATGGCAGCCACGTGAGGCCCTTATCTGGGCATGGTTCACCCAGAGGAGAGTGGAAGCGATATACAGGGGTTATACTGGGAGGGTTACACATAGACACCTTTTTATGGCGTGTCCCCCCTCCTCTCTTCTTACTTGTATAACTCAGAACAGGAATATGGATAGCTGCTACATTGTGATGAATCAAAACGCCTAATCTAATATGCAGAAATAAGGTTTTTAATGATTCAACAGCAGATTCTTACAGTTATTTGATTATGGCACCAAACCTTCTAACTGAACTCAGATACATTTGACATGGAAATGTAATGATCGGACATTAATTATTTTTAAGTTTCACCTGTGCAGAACAGAAGGAGCGTGATGTAAAAGGTTCTCGCCTGTGAAATGCTCGAAGTTCCCTGTCTACACATGACATAAAAAAATAATTGTCTGTGTTTAATGACTATAATTTATCTCTCTTGAAGGGCTCAAACTATTTCAAATGGATAATATATATATTGTCGACTATATTGCTTTGATTTTTTTATGATTTTACTTTTTTAGTGTTTTGCTTTGAATTATTTTCGCAACTTGCTTGCAAGGAACCTCAGGGTTTATCTCTTTGATAAAACAAAGGGTTTGTTGCAAGTCAATTGTTATTTTTCTTTATATCCCCTGCACTGGGTTTACTTGTCATCTCTGGGGTAAAATGTATGTTATATTGACTTCAGACTCCATCATTTGTATCAAGCTGCATTGCATACAAATGAGAGAACAGTTAATTGGCCATAAGAAAACGCCTGGCCGATCCTGTCTTGATGCTGAACTGAAGATTGAAGTGTTATTGCTTGATTCAGTTTTGTTGTGGTACTACAAAAAGCATTTTTCACAATTGGTCCAGCAGCACCAGAGATATGCCATCTCCCCCTGAGGACATCACCGTGACAAAAAGATTGATACATGAGAGAGGGATGGTCAAGCTTTCCCCTCCCTCAGGTCCTTCCTTGGAGATTGTGGACTATCACTGTCACAATGGGGCGATAATAACTGACAAATCCTACAAAATCTTTCTTGCTCATAATATATAAAACTGTCTGTACAGCAGCGTGAGCAGCATGTTAGCAAACAGCAGCACACAGGATGCAAGAGAACTGAGAGAAAGTCACCTGTGTTGTAACATTGCTCAGAGCCAAACACACAATCACTGTAGTTAGTGAATGAAAGAAAATGTACTTAAGGTTATTTGAAAGTCTTTGTATGGTCTCAGAACCCATCAGCTGTTGTTCTGATGATGATACAGAATCAGAATCAAAATCAAAACCAGAAATATTTCATTTATCCTGGGAGATGTTAGGTTTTGTGACATTAAAAAAAAAAATATATATATATATTAGGGCTGGGACTTTAACGTGTTAATTAAGATTAATTAATTACACAAAAATTAACGCATTTTAATCGCACTTATTTTTGCACCGCGGAACATTTCTCACTGGATGAGTTTCAGGGGTACCGATTATACTGGAGCACCAACTAACGTTCATGACTTCAGACAACAACAAACCACAGTGAACAATTGTCAAACATGAACAAAGAAGCTGATGAGACCGCTTTGGTTGGCCCTGTGAATGGGACATTTTGTTTTAAAAAACGGACGGATGGAAGCGTCAATAAGAGCACGGTTGTTTGCAAATTATGCAAAAAGGAATTCGCATATCACCGCAGCACATCAAGCCTCAAGTATCACCTCAATGCAAAACATATAGCAGCTAGCGTGGAAGCTAGCGTGGACGTTAGCCCG
>NW_011365103.1:62958-69623 GCF_000735185.1 Notothenia coriiceps
CACACACACACACACACACACACACACACACACACACACACACACACACACACACACACACACACACACACACACACACACACACACACACACACACACACACACACACACATTATGAATTGAATACCTGAATGAGTAAAGCATAGGTCATGCCAGCAGCAACACACACATTTACACACTCCTGCTATGCACCAGCGTGGAGCCCATAAGGGTAATTAAAACAAGCACACCATCTGATCCGAGGTTGAACGTTGTTACTGTAAACTGGTTTCACTCCAGTTGATCTGTGACCTGCATATTTGACTTTATCTGACTGAAACCCCATTGAGCCGAGCAGTGTAACCTGCTGCTGACAGCATGTTATTAACTAATGAGCTACTCCATTGTTCAGCACTAAAACATTCCGAAAATCTGGTAATAAGGGATATTAAAGGTCCAATGTATATCATTTGATTGTTCTATTACCATAAATAGACCACAGTACTCGTAACTATGTCTTTGAAGTGTATAATAACCTTTTAAAGGGGCCTATGATGCTCTTTAGCGTTTTCCCTTTTATGTAGTGTGTATGTTTTCTTGGTTTCCTTGCATGTAAATGGTCTGCAAAAGCTAAAATCCCAAAGTTCACCTATCTTATTTCCAGATTCTGATACATGACAGCTTCCAGTACAAAGGCTTTATAAATTGTAGTGATTCCAAACATCACAGCGATGTATAGGTCGTAAACATAAATAACCTTTGACATTAATGAAAGGAAACACGAGGCAAAACAATTCAGACAGACTCATCAGGGCAAAGTTAGCTTTGGATCGTAAAAGACACGCCATTTTTATGTATTTGTTTTGATGTCATAAAAAAAAACTACCAAGAATGAAATTAGAATAGTCAAATTTAATTAGAGAACGAACAAACATTTTTAGAGGTATATAAACACACTTTAATAAGTCACGAAGCTGCCTTTTCAATGCCAAGGATAAAAGAAAATATAGGAATGAGGCTGAACAAACAGTTCTCAAAATAAAAATAAAGGGAGATACTGCCGGTTTAAATAAATTAACAGATAAACGCTTAAACGTGAGAAGAATAAAGTTGCTCTTGTAGAAATACTGTCGCTAGAGGGTTTTCATAAAACTCCATTTGAGGTTTTGTTTTTTCAAAGCCTTTTTACTTCTGTCATCATTTCTCTAAGCATTTGAAAAGAGTCTTGAAGAACAGCCAACGGTTTGGTGTGGAGAGGGAGCACTAGTGAAGGGCCAGAGGAGAACAAAGAACCCAGTGCCGATTTGATTATAATATCACACCTATTCAGAGAGTTAATGTGGTGTCTCAGATGTCAGGCCGCCTTCTTTCTCTCTCATGCTGTCCTCTTCCTTTACTCACTTATCCCTCTCCGTTCCTCTCCTACTCTCATCCTCTCCTTTCTCTGTGCTTTGTGCCAGGATCAGCCCTTACTCTAGGGGCTTTGAAGAAATCCTTTCAAAGCAGAATGCAGCCAACTGAAATGTCATTCTCCGATCAGATGTCTTTTAAACAAGGCCTGTCATATTATTTGGTATGCTTGCTTTCATTAGCTCTTTGTTCAGTTCGCAAACACAATCTCTCAATAAAACCACTTGTGGGTCCCTGGTTATGCTTCACAAAGAAAATTATACAACACATTGGAAAGAAGGAAGTGCTATTCTTCAAGAGGATATGGTGATTTATGTCACGGTCACACTCATATTAGTTACTCTGATAGTAGAAGAGTTTACCAAAGACCACATTTGTCTTGAATGAAGCAAACTTGCTTTTACTTGACCAAAGTTATGCTGCCTTTAGTTGGGGACTCATCAGGATAAGGTTTATCGGTGCAGACTCATACACACATATTTAAGTTTCTGCTGTAGGGCTAGGTTTTAAGGTTGTATCATTATTGAGATAGGAAAAAAACGTTTTTCAGAAATGCTAGGGTCCTGATTAAAACATTTGTTCTACTTTTAAATCAAATGCTTTTCAAGTATTAAAGTCATTTTTGGTCCCTTTTGAAATAATTGAGCGATTCCGTTTCATTTCCGTTTTCATTTACACTTGTAATTTAAAGTACAATGTCTCAAAAATGTTCAGATTGATTGCCCCAATATTACATTCAGACATTAATGTTTCCTTTAGTTTATTATACCTCAGGTGATGCCTCATCTGACAGTGTAATGTGTCCAATACTTTGATAAATAACCTTTTAAAACTGATAACCCATTCCCATCAGCCTCTGCGGTATTTTATGTTTAGCGATGATTCGAAAATGTTGACATGCTAATATGCTAATATGCCAAACTAAGATAGCTAGCATCGTCATTGTGAGCATGTTAGCAGAGGTGGGAGAAGTACTCAGATCTTGTACGAGAGTAAAAGTAGAAGTACCGTACTGTTACAAGTAAAATGCCTGCATTCAAAAGGTTACTCAAGTAAAAGTATTAGCCTCAAAATATACTTAAAGTACCAAAAGTAAAAGTACTTAATAAGAATCAGTCCAACAGATACAAAGTAATAGAACAATGTTTGATTGATTTACATGTAATTGTGTTTCAATGTTATTTAAAACATCAGAGCTTGAATAACCCAGCATGATCATAACCACAATATCATTATAAAGTGATAATATGTTTTCCTGCTGTAGTGATGCTCTGGTCTTCAACGGAATTACTGAGAGAGAGTTTGCTAAAACACATGTAACATCTACATTGTGAAAATACACAGAATAGATACATGTAGAGCAGTGGTTCTCAAACTTTTTCTGTCAGGCCCCCCCTTTGGAGAAAAAAAGAAGTCGGGCCCCCCCAACACAAATGACTATTTGTGTTGGGGGGGCCCGACTTCTTTTTTTCTCCAAAGGGGGGGCCTGACAGAAAAAGTTTGAGAACCACTGCTCTACATGTATCTATTCTGTGTATTNCACACACACACACACACACACACACACACACACACACACACACACACACACACTTGCCCTCCAGCTGGAGAGGAGAAGGGCTGTTGAATACCTGCAGTCTCACTAGTGTCTAAACACATTGAGTCTCCGCTGGCGACTGACAACGTCTTAATGAGTATTTCCTGAGTCTCAACCCAATTATCAACTCCCGGCAGCATGGCGAAGAAAAGACGTTTAAATTCTCCAGAGATACAGAGTTACAGCAATAGGGACTTTTCCCTCCAGGTGTCAGAGAACTTTTACCGGCATAGTACTGATTGAGACACTTCTCTCAGTTGGCCCATTCATTTTTAAGCTCCTTGTTAATTTGTCTGGAGCCACTTGATTAAACTTTTGGGAGCAGTTATAGAAGTATAATCAATGAAGAATTAGCCATTTCCCGCGTGTGCTCAAGGGTTGTTGCGATATAACTTCAATAATGACAAGAGTGATATGTGAAAATATATGAAATATTGATATCCTATCAATCAAATATGCATGATAATATTTTTTAGTAGGGATGCTCCGATCAGGGTTTTTGGGGCCGATCTCCGGAATCAGAATCGGCCGATACCGATCGCCGATCCGATCATAGGGTGGGTGGGGGCTATGGGGATCTTCCATTTAAAGTGATGTTTAAAACTCAGTTAATGGGGCTCATTTTTATATTGCTTCAGTTATAATTGTAACGGATCGGAAAGTTCAGATTCATTTTTCAATATGATGCGCTTCCACAAACAACAAACAACACAATTATTACATTCAAATGAAGTACATTATTCAAGTTTACATTAACTTTGGATAATAACATAACAATGACATTCCTCTCTCCCCCCTCTCTCTCTCTCTCTCTCTCTCTCTCTCTCTCTCTCTCTCTCTCTCTCTCTCTCTCCTGACAGCCTGTCAGTATCGTCTCATGCAGCTCACTGATCCAGTAATGAGTGACCCGACCGTGAAAGAATAAACATATTTATAACTAGTTTAGCTTGTTCCAGAGGTAGATAAACTAGCTAAGTGTGTTAGGTCTAACTCTTAGTGTGTGTGTTGCTCCGCTCACTGGTCCGTCACAGCGGGCTGAGCTGCAGGATTTCTGCTTCACACGTTGCATACCTCTATTTTATTGTCTTTTTCGGACACCTTAAAAAACTGCCGGACCGGTGAAGCCATTTTGTCAAGCTTCTTTTGCACAGAGAAAAGTGTTATGTATTTTGCGTCATCTGATCGGCTCTCCTGATTGGCCTTTATAGAGAGCACCGATCACACTATTAAGAGTGAATATCGTCCGATACCGATCGGCGGCCGATCGATCGGAGCATCCCTATTTCGTAGATAATTCAGCACCATTAAAATAATGCTATTTCAGGTGATGTTGGGTAAGATAATCTCTCTCCAGCTACCTGCACTCATATATTGAGTCGAGTTTTTGATTATTTGTTGATTATTGTAATTTTTTAAGTTTTATTTTACAAATACCACAATTAAATCCTTATTGGTAATGCTTTTGGCCATGCACATAAAAAATATCTGATTTCACAACAGCTTAGGCGTAAGTAGACAACATTTCATGAAAAGCAGCATGTTCATAAACATTTAAAAGTTCCCTCTACATCAGTGGTTCTCAAAGTGGGGGGCGCGCCCCCCCAGGGGGGCGCAGAGGCATGACAGGGGGGGCGCGAGAGACCAGGAGGAAAAATGGTTATAAAATATTTTTTTTTAAAAGATTTAAAAAAAAAATTATTTTTGGAAAAATTATTGATTCGAAAATAATATCATACAGTACTATTACGTCTGGGTCTCTGTGTTTCATTAAAGCTTGGCTCTGTGTGTGTTTGGAACGAGCCATTTTGTGTGCGTGCGCAGCGAGAGAGAGAGAGAGAGCGCACCGGTACCAGAGATTGTTGTTGTTAGCTTCTGGTGCTAGCGAGCTACGCTAACGGATATAAGGAGTTTTTCCAACAACAAAGTGGAGGAGAGTCCTCTCCTGTCAGACTGAGAGACTCAGTGACCTAAAGGACTCTCTCAGTGTTATCTCAGTGGGTCTCAAACGTTTTGGTCACCATTAATGTAAACAATTATTTCCGAGGCACACGTTTATATGATCATTATAGTTATGAAAAAATAAGAGAATAAATTAAAAACAGGTATGAAATACTATATGACATTAAAAAAAGAATAAAGTTTAAAAGGGTGATTTGTAAAATATCCATAAAGAAAAAGTAAATCTGTTTACAGTTCTGTTTCATATAGGTGTTGAGAGATGTATCCATAGATCTCTTCATGTTGCTCTCAAAGTGCACCAGATTGATGCTTTCAACTTCAATATTTAAAAATAAATCTTCCCGGGGGAGCTTGCCCCCAGACCCCCCTATGTCCACTCCCTCCTCCACGCCCTCTCACGCCCTCCTCTGCTTTCCCTCCTATGTGCGCTCGTCTGATGCCTCTTCACAAAAAGGTGAATCAAGCGCAATTTTCGGGGCGGGGGTGGCAGTGTCGCCGCTAAAGTTGTCTCCTTGTCTGTTGCCTTCTACTCACCTTTCGCAGTATTTACATATTCACGAGTGTCGAGGCACCCTAACGTAATACACGTTAAGCAAAGGATTTCCGAAAGTCGGTGAATGATATTAATAAAAAATGATACACCATGTAAAATCGTGGTTTTGCCTTGATTTTGTCCTGGTGGTAGTATGTACTTAAGGGCCTGGATTGTTCTCTTCTAAGTAAGTAATTATTTATAAATGCTTTACCGGCCAAAGATTTCCCAATAAGTCAATTCGGACTACTCTCCCCATGTCGACACGTGTACATAGTAATTGCTGCAGCAAATTTTCACTGCAACCCTCAATGCTCCTACACGATCAATATAGGCTGGCCGAGGTGACAGGAGCGCAGTGGAGCGTAGCAGAGACTACCGCGTCAAGGCCGTGCCCGCTCGGTTCGGGTTCTGGTCGCATTTGACAGTTGCACTGTAGCGACGCCCCTTTGCACCCTGATCAGCTGGCCTCACCTATATTATTATTACTTATCATTTATTATTCTATTATGGCACGTCATAGAGGAGACAGGAGGTGGACACCATTTGTGATTAGGTACACACAGATGATTTGGTCACCACGTCAGTACAATGACCCAGCCTGCCCCACCACCACTGCCCTCTGTGATCTGCGCGAGCACTTGAGTTGCCCTTCGCCCCTGCAGCACATCGTGACAGTCGCTTGAATGTCCTCCGGCAATCTGTTATATAATTTCCCGCTACGGCCGACCAGTCGGGGCTAGCAGGAAAGACGCATGATAGAGGAGTAGCCCTGTATAGAGTTACACACCTGCGCTGTTATTTTTTAGACGCAACGTCAGGAGAGAGATAGCCTGTGGACCAGTGCGGATTGGTCCACAGAGTTGAAAAAGACAGTCCGGGGGAACCTCTTTTTTCTGCACCCCGGGGGGTTGTGGTTTATCAGTCCGAGTCTACACCGCGGTCACTACATAAACCCCCACGACACCCCAATCGGAACCTGGCAAAGTATCTCCACGAGTTTGTAAATCCCAAAGGGTAATTTACATGGCCCGCGATGTCACCCTTAAAAGATGACGTTGTTAGGGGTGTGTATAGGACGCATGTGTTGCATGGGCGCTGACAATTGTATACTTCCGAGCTATAGTCGGTCGAGTGCCGTATATCCACATTCGTCCCCAATTTCACGATAGAAAAATATCCACCACC
>NW_011365103.1:69663-76027 GCF_000735185.1 Notothenia coriiceps
CGTACGTACGTACGTACGTACGTACGTACGTACGTACGTACGTACGTACGTACGTACGTACGTACGTACGTCGTCGTACGTGTCGTCGTACGTCGTCGTGTGTGTGTGTGTGTGTGTGTGTGTGTGTGTGTGTGTGTGTGTGTGTGTGTGTGTGTGTGTGTGTGTGTGTGTGTGTGTGTGTGTGTGTGTGTGTGTGTGTGTGTGTGTGTGTGTGTGTGTGTGTGTGTGTGTGTGGTTTACAGTCAGCATGTGTGAGTATTCTGTGCACGGGTTTAATAAACTCACAGGTCCATGGAGCACCATCTGCCTGCACAATGTTTGATGGAGCAGGAGCTGGTTGTGAGGGACACCCCTGTCACACACTATGTGGGACAAACTATTGACAGAAACACCTGTTTATTGTCTCACCCTTTCCACTATCTCCCCTGGAGCAGCTGTTTGAATGCATGGAGTTTACGACAGGAGGCTACACAAACCTCTCAGCCGGTCATTGCTTTCGTATAAAAAGTTGCTTGTAAATAAAAACAGACAGTTAAGAGCATTCAAATGGGTTCCTGTTTTTAGTTGAAGGGGTTTTATGCAAGCTTGTTTCCTGGCACACTGAGTTATATATTATGTAAATAGTGTGTTCAGGCATCACCCTATTTCCATTTATAGAGGTCCACTCAAATGAAATGAATAGTGAGCTTTCAGGGGTTAAAAACCCATTTATTTTCTGAATGAAGGATTTTAGCCATAATGACGTGACCACAAATAAGTTAGACCACACATTTTTTATTATAGAATAATGCTATATGCTCCTCTTGAAGCCCAAAGTATGTTGATATTAACCTTGTTTTTAGAATAATGGGTGGTTGCTATCTCATTATTTACAACACTATCCACAACCCTAAAGTGTAACAGTAACATCTCTGATTGGTGGAACTCGCTGTTGTCAGAGCTGGCGACCCATGTACTGGGGCTAGGTCCCAATGCGGAGGACCTGGGTTTAATTCTGATCTGGCACCGTTTGGCTCTCCTCTGTCTTCCCTTTTCAACATTGTCACCTAAATTAAGGCACTGGTCGCCAAAATCCTTACAAAATAAAATAAATGTAAACCACACAAACAGCCAGTAAAGGTGTGTCTGCGTATTGGTTAGCTCCCTAAATACAACCAGATAAATATGGCAACTCTCTTATATTACAACAAAATGTTTTGAAGCGACTAGTAAATAATCAGCAACAGTTCAATTAAAAGTGTATCGATAGTATTCAGATGCGATCACCATTGGCTATGTATATGGGTTGTGAAGTTCCCTCAATCTTAAAGTGTGTACTGTTAGTAAATATCATAGTTTTTGGCTTAGTTCACTTCTAAACGCTTACTACCAGTATTTTCTGAAACTTCAATAAGGGGAAAATTGACTTCCAGATAAATTGAAAAAGTTGGCAATCACTGTTCAGCTCTTTCCTGTTTTCTAATGGGAGTTTCTGACCCTAAGTGTCCTGGCCTCAATATGTCTATATTCAGTGAATAGTTAATCACTTTGTCAAACTTCTAGGTGATGGGATAATTAAAAGGAGCCTCAAGGTGTCTAGCCATTGATCGTTTGATCTCCCCCTGCCTGCCTCAGATGAAATTGATTAGAGCACTATCTATGATAGGGATGAAGTACAACACACACACACACACACACACACACACACACACACACACACACACACACACACACTCTCTCACACACAGACACACGCACACACTCTCTCACACACACACACACACACACACACACACACACACACACACACACACACACACACACAATGAAAAAAAAACAATGAAATCCCAAATATACATTCCTAGGACTATTTTACTACTATTGCCATTGCTTAAATCAACATGTGATATGCTGTTAAAATGACCTAGCTTTATCTAGCTAAGAAAACACTAACAAGGAGCTTGTGTAATGTAATTACGCTGTACAATAGGCTCAGCTAGAACAGTACCTTAGTGGTCATCAGTTGGCCCATAAATGGCCTCCTATAGGCTTTTTAGTGTGTTAAACAAGGGGCTGATGAAAAGCCTGTCCTTTTTCCTATTCCTATTGTTATATTTAATGTGCAATAAGTTGCTTTAATGATTTCAGGCTTGTTGCATTTGATATAAAACAGGTAGCCTGCATTTCTTTCCTTTTTGTGTGAATTCCACTTTGGTTTTTACTCCTCAGATTTTTGCATCATGAGTTAATAAAAAGAGTATACATGCATTCAGAGGTGAATCTCAAACACACGAGAGAGCTCCAGCAGCATTTTCAGTGAAACAAATGGATGACATGTATTAAGCATGTGACAGTTAACACCCCCAGTAGGGAGACAAATAAATGTTGTTTTTACCAGCCCCTACCTCCTGTTATTTATACGCCACAGTCAACATTTCTATTAGGCATGAATTATGGCAACACATGATTATCCCTGCTATGATCATTATAAATACCTTCCCCCTCGCTGTATGTATGAGCAATATGTATCCAATTGTTGTATAGATTACAAATGCTGGCTGGCCGGTAAATGAATTACATATCTAATTTGAGCTCCAGGAAAGCTACGTTGTAAACAAGCCCAGATCCCTCTCCCTGGCTTGTGTAGGAAAGTAGAATAATTATACCTAATTTATGTTGTAAGCCTGGATAATATGGGTTCAGTTTGGGTTTTATTTAACCTTTTTCCTTCATTTTCAACAACAAAAACGACTGAAATTAGGTGTAAAGATTCAAAGGCAATAGAGTATCTTAGTCCCTGAATGATCGCTATGATTTTAATGCAGAGAAAAATAATTTGTCTTTTCATGCAAGGCCTGAAAGTCTTGATCTTTAATGCTCCAAAGAATAGTGGAAACTGTGTGTGAAAATCCGCCCTAAGCCACACGGGAATGTTTAAAATGGATGAGAATAAATCGTGCGATGTATGCTTATACTTTGATCCTGTACTGCATGGCTGTAGGGACCTTTTTTCTCTTTCTTTCAACCAGACTATATTATATGTATGAATTTCTAAATGTGGTTTCCTGACCTTTTCCCTAGAGATGTCAAGAGTGTTTACTGGAGCTTTTAACACTGCTATGTGAGCATGAAGGTGCATATTTGCATGATGTTTTTTTGCCCTTATCCAGTCAATTTGATGGTAGATTCCAGCCTCTAGTGGGCTATTAAAAGAGCTTTCAAGCTTTGTCAAAGGCTCTTACAGTAATGTAAAACATGGCGATAAGTGTTAGCTTGTGCTTAAGTTGGATTAATTTAATCACTCACGTGGCTAATCATTCATCTCGTAATGATTTTTAATGATTCAACTCTTAAATAGATTATCTGAAGATTACCACTGCATAATTGTGTGTGCATGTGTATATGTGTGTGTGCCCCATTTCTGATGCGGAAACAATAACTGTAAAACCTTAATATGGTCTTTTTATTCTGTCAGTAAAATCCCTCTTTTTTTCTCTAAAGTTTTCCATTTTCCATTATTCTCCTTATTTATATCGCTCCATGATTAACAACACTTTCTTGATTTACTTTTTCTTCCGTTCAGGTCAAGGTCATTCTCCCTCGTTTAACCCTGAATCACTGTGTGTTTCTTTTCCAGACCCTGCCGACCACAACATATGAGTTAGAGATTGTGGCCAAGGACATGGCAGGAAGTGAGGTGGGACTAACAGGAACCGCCACGGCAACCATCACCATTACTGACAAGAACGACCATGCCCCTGAGTTCACACATACGCTGGTAAGAAATATTCTTCTTTTGATATCCGTCTTTCTTTTGAGCTGTGGATTCTCTTTTTGTTTCGTTTGAGTTTGTTTAGCCAGTTCAGAGGTCAGGGTGAGTGAGAGCTGATGATTAAACTTAATTGTTTTTAAAGACAGAGTTCACATCAAAAGGGCAGAAGCTGGTCAATAGCCATTATAAAACAAGGTCTCCTGGTAGAGGAATGACTTTCTTACATTTCACTTTATTTTTTATTGAGGCATGTGGTGAGCTCTGTTCTTTGTTACTCAGGCGGGTGAGGGTTAGGGTTACTACTAGCATTCAAAAAAGAATTAGAGAATATGACATTATAGGGACTGTTATTACTGTGCAGAATACGAGCACATTGCTCTGGTCCACTCAGATTGTGCATTATCCTTGGTCCTTGGAGGCACCCTTACATTACGATCACTATCCGAACAGACAAAATATCACATATTGTGATCATGTTCAGGTTCATACTGTGCAAGAAGTGTTTCATTTTTTACAACAGAAGGTTATGATGAGTCATAACAACAACAAATTAGATGCTTTTGGTGTTAATGAGTGAGTAAGGGCAGTATTTCTGTTAAAAAGAGACTCAGATGTGTGGGTATAATGTGGTTCTGTTGTAGTACAGAGGGAATTATTGCTGTTCACTTATTTCTGAATGTATCAGAACATTAGGTAAAAACAGAGGAACTGTAAATATTGCATTACTAGAAACCAATACAAAGAGCAAAGTGAAATGCTAGCAGAAGGTCATCCGAGCCACGCTCAGTTGCCCCCACACATTCACCCACTCACAAATTATTTAACTCAACGTGACCTTGTATTACTCTCCTTGTTTTGTAAAGGTAAAGCTCAGATCACATGGTGGGCAAAGAACATATGTGACATGTCATAGCACATCACTGTAACTGGGTTGAATGGGTGCAGAGGCAAGATAAGGGGATCTGTGAGCAGGAGTGGGAGTAGTGGTTCAGGGATGGTTTGTTTAGTCAGCATTGCCTCAAGGCATTAGTGTAAAGCTAACAGTCTAAACCAGTGCCTGGCAGTCACGCTGTAAAATAAAACCAACATGTACACATTTCTAAAAAGCACACAATTTCAACTGTTGGCCATTTGTGCCACCTCATTATATATTTGTCAAAAGTTGATGCAATGGCTGTTTTCTTTCCCTCTTCATCCCTCCTTCTGACCTCTGGAGGTAAAAGAGAAAAACGGTCTACGAGGTCCGGTAGAAAAAGAACCTCCATGCGCCTCTCGGTGCGGTGACTTTTGTTGTTCTTAATGGAAACGCCCGCAGTTGTTGTCATGTTTTAAGACACATCACACATTACCCCAACCAAAACCTCCCCTACAGGCGTCCCATGATGCATTGGGGTGACAGGGGAGCTTGTAAGGAACGCAGCTCAGATGTGAAATGTTACAGCTCAGAGGGTTTCGGCAGGGCCGCGGAGAGTGCACCATGTCCGTGTCCTAGTTAATGTTCTCATTTCTCACTGGGAAGAGATCCGTTTATCAGCGTGGAGAAATTGAGCTTTTTAAAAACAAGTGTTTGAAGGCGCTAAGCTCCCTTTATAAATCCTCTACCCTCCATTCTCCCTGACCGCTCCCCACCTGCCCATGAATCATCTCTGACCTCCCAGATGACCGCCATCATGTTGTGAGTGTGTTTGCGAGTGCTCTGGGTTTGTGTCAGCAGGCTCTCAAGCTTTCACCGCATCAATTATTCAACTAAATATATATATATGTATTTTCAAAGAACTTTCCAAAAGCCCCTACTCTTGTGTTGTCTTTTTCTGACGACTTGTGAGCTTTGAGTCTGTGTGCAGAACTCTACCAGAGAAAGATAGAGAAGGATGAGTGCAAAGAGTCCAACCTAGATACAGAGAGAAAGATGAAACCAAGCAAACAAATGTACAGGAGAAGGGTTCCTTCCTGTTATTATTCATTAAATCGAGTCTTGATGTTTTTTTTTCAAGTTGACTTTTTGTTTGAATTCAGCAAACATAATCCCCACGTAGCGCGCCTCAGTATTTTCTCAGACCTACCTAGCCAACCCAGTCTCACGGCATTTCGTGTTCACCAACACGATTTTTAATCTATTGATTCGTGTTCACCAACACGATTTTCCCCTTTTTTTCGTGTTGCACAGCACGATTTTAAAAGCAATGTATTTCTATTGGTAGTCTCACGACATTACGTGTTATAGGAAGACCGGAAGCTGTGTGGTTCATAAAAGCATGTTCTTACTCAATATCAAGCCACAATTATTGCTTTTATTTTAAATCGTATAATTTCGGACTTTTGTTGCCGTCTTTGAGGAAAATAAATGGGGCTGAGAGCCTCAGGATACTGAAATCTGTATATATTTAAATCTTTTTTTCCTTCTAATTTGTTATTATTTTCAAAATAACACACTGTTATTTACTCACCAATAACACACAATTATCCTTGTTTTTATTTATTTGTTTAATTCCATAATCTCTGGGTTTTTTGGCGTCCGTCAGGAACTGAATTTCAAAATAAAAATAACCGGAAACAGATGTACGCATTTCGAGTTCAGGATGGCCGAAGACACTACACTACCCATAATACCCA
>NW_011365104.1:0-1426 GCF_000735185.1 Notothenia coriiceps
CCAATATATGCAGTGGTTTGACAGCTTTAAGATGGAGAGCAGGCGGTGCTGGATCTCATCCAGAGAGTCTGAAGGTGTCGTTTCAGCAGCAGCGTTAAAAACCTTCCAACTCCCTACAAGCAACTCTGGAACTAAAAGTTTTCGTTGCAAACTCAATTAAGTGTTTGAAGGCAGGAAAGGGAGACTGCACCCCCGCTCAAGATTCATTCATTATTTTTGATTTACTCAAGAGGCCTTTTGAGGGGTGTTCCCTCTCCTGAGTGTGTTCTATAGGTTTGAGTGCATGTAGATGGTGTTTCTGGGGCCGTTTTCACGGTAAAGAACGAAACCTTTAAGACCAATCACATTCATTGTTTTGGCGTCGTACGTTTGGCCAAATTGCATCGTCCTTTTTGCCTTTTCTCTACGAAGACAGGAGTCACTGTTGGGAATGAAAAACGGATTCCTCAGAGTCTCATTGGTCCCTCGTCGAGGTGACCTGAAGAAACTCCACTTCTTGTGAAGAGATGCCAGAAGTCCTGTTCACTTGTGACGCCTTTCTTTCCTTTACTTTGTGACTTGCAGTGGATTCTGCATACACTTGATCTTCACTGACTCTCTCAAGGTCCTGTTGTGAAGAAACTAAATACAACAGCTTCTCCTTAATGAAGGTTATAATAATGGGAGGGTGTTCGTTGCCACAGGTGAATTAAATATTGACAATTATAACCTTAAAAGTCAAACTCATGACCAAATGTTTCGAAGTGTGCATGACGGTTCAACCATTTTGTTCTGGACATATTTGACTAGGACTTAAGGAAACATTAGAGGACACATCTGATATCGCACGCCAACATACTTTTGGCCATAATGTGCATCGACAAATTGTTGAATTGTAGGCATTGCCCTAGTTTAGCCGTTTCTTCTTCTGTTCCCTCTCCACGAGGACAGACGTCTATATTGAGAATGAAAAGTAGATTCCTCTGACTCCTCAAGGTGACCTGAAGAAACTCCTAAACGACTCAGCTGGACGTAAAACTCAGTCGTCCTCCGTCCGCTGTGCACGAAACAACAAATCTGCAAGCAGTTTAAATTCCTCTCAGCTCCACGGGAGTCAGGTTTCATCTTCAGAACGAGCCAGGAGCCACAGAGGGAGGGACGACGCTCACCAGCATCGTAAAAATGAAGCCGTTTGGGATGATGTTTGTTGTGGTGAGCCCATTGCCGTCTGTGATGGGCCTGGAACGCTTTATGGCTTTAAGGAGAAACGCAGGGAGAAAGGGAAAGGAAGAAAGAATAGGACGTTTCTCGACTGGAGTCTTGGAACTACGTTTAGGCTCGCAGATTCTCACAGGCGTATTTTAGAAGTATATCTGTCTGTGAGACTTCATTACAAGCATAACGAAGAAGTTCTTGACACCGAAAACAAAGAAAGAATAAGAAGTTT
>NW_011365104.1:4639-5530 GCF_000735185.1 Notothenia coriiceps
AGGATTCAAGACCAGTGGAGAAAGTATTCAGATGGTACAAGTACTACTAGATTGATCAAAGTACTCTGTAACAAGTTAGAGTCCTGCATTGGAAATTATACTTAAGTTAAAGTAAGTATAATCAGAACTACCAAAGTACAATATCTCACTTTAAACCAAAATTAGTTAAAGTATCAAGTGGCATTAAAAGTATACCTCGAATATGCACAATAAGTACAACACTTGAGTAAATATACTTTTGTATTTACTATCATGGTTGTTGCAGATTATAAACCCAACTGAACCACCCACATGTTGATGTATATATCGAAAGCAAACATTGTTACGAGGCTGATAACAAGATTTCTTAGGAAATGAAATGTGTTGTTCGTAGAGAGAGCCGTATAATAATCAGCAACCAAAGGTTCCAGCATGACTCACTCTTTACACCCTAGAGAAGATACACCTTTAAAACCATTGACACTTTTTCCTGTTAAACTTATATATGCGTTTGCTCAATAAACATCAGAAACGTTCAAATGTCCATCATCAGCCCTAAAGCCTGAACGAAAGTCTTCAATAAGTCTTTTCCAAACAACCAACCGTCCAAAACCAAAATATAGATATCAAAAGACAAGATAAAAGCAGAGCAATCCTCACAATGACCAAAGGGATGTTCAGGTGTTTTGCTTCAACATCAGAAGACTTTAAATGTCCATCAACACTTCCTAAACTCCAAGCTGAAGTCTTCAAATGTCCGGTTTTTCCAACAAACTGGAGTCTAATGGCGCTTTTCCACTGCAGGGCCTCGCACGGCTTAGTACGGTATGGTTAGGCCTTGGTAGGCCAGGCTCGCTTTATGCTGCGTTTCCATTACAGTTTACCAACTGGGGTAGTTACTATAGTAACGCA
>NW_011365104.1:5705-10365 GCF_000735185.1 Notothenia coriiceps
ATGTCTGTAGGCCGTTGTTGTGAGTGTGGACGGTCGGAGCATATACTGCGTTAGCTTAGCTGATCTCCATTCAGAAAACACGCATTTTAAAAAGGTGTTTCGCCTGCCGTCTGTCTGCAGACTAGTCAAAGCATTAATTCATGGTTTTTACTATCCGGTATCAGTATGTTGTTACTTCGGCATCATTTAGAAACGTGTGTTACAATTAAATCACGGTCAAATATGTTCATGTTGTTGTAGTTGTAGCCCCCTTGATAGCGATTCTCTCTGACCATTCAGCGGTCGAGAGTGTTTACGTCACCAGTTTAGCATTCAGCCCGGTTGTCGGGCCGGAAAGGACCTCGATTTTGTCGGGCCAGAAAAAAGGTGAAAAAGTAGCCGGAACTACTCCTAGTGGAAAAGCTAAAAAAATAAACCGTGCTACGTGCCGCAGTGGAAAAGCGCCATTATACCAACAGAGAAAGAAACAAGTCCTCTTAATTAAGAAGCTGAAACTAGGAGAAGTTTAAAGACAAGTTTAGAAATTAGCAAATCATCAAAGAAGTCCAGTCTTGAAGTTCTGGCTCATGATTAACTACTGACCTCCAGCTATTTATAGAGAGTTACATTTGAAAAACCATTGGGGAAACATCTAATGATTAGATGTTAGAAGTAATTGTTTGTTTAATAAAAGATCGGAAAACCTTAAATTCTCCATCATCATTTCCTAAATCCTGAACCGAAGTCTTCAAATGTCTTGTTCTTCCAACAACAGACCAACAGCAAACACTATGTAGTTTACAATCAATCACCAAAGAGAAGACAGGAGCAGGGACATTCTCATTATTTAGAAGTTGAAACTAGGAGAAGTTTAGCAGTTTTGCTTGAAATATTCTGCACAAAAATGGTAGTCTTTAAGTTCTGGTACTTGATTAACTATTAACAGACTACGTGTTTCAGCTATAGGATTACAGGGTCCTTTCAGCGAGTTCAAAGAATAGTAAACTACTTTTCTGTGGAGATATGTTGACTTGTGTTCATCTCGACTCCACTAACGATTGTGTTCTTGGTAATTGTTGTCGTAATAAATTGTCAGGAAAACCTTTAACTGTCTTGTTTGTTCCAACAAATCAAAAGAGAAAGACAAGCAAGGTAATCCTCACACTTACCAAACACTTATTAACTTATTAACGGACTAATTGTTTCAGTTTGTTTATGATTACAGGATCTCTTCAGGCAGATAGAAGCAGGAACAATACCATGGATGCTTTGCTTGTTAATGATAACAGCTTAGGAAACAGAAGAGAGCATCATCTGAACCCCCACCTGTCCATCATCACACAGCCATTTCATTAAGACCTCGTTAGCCAATCAGAAGCTTCCTCTTCTGACATCTATTAATAGCTTACACAGCACTTTGTTCAGGAAACTGGGACCCTCCAACCCCCCAGTCTAATACCTTACAGTGTGTGTGTGTGTGTGTGTGTGTGTGTGTGTGTGTGTGTGTGTGTGTGTGTGTGTGTGTGTGTGTGTGTGTGTTTTACTCTCCATTCATTGCTCATTTTAAGTGCTTTATGACACCTTTGCTGCTATAAAATCATTACATTTGAATAAGAGGTCGTAGGTTATGTTCCTCATTGAGCTTCATTGAGTTAATCACATGTTCCAGTTTTCCATATTATGATCATTTAGGACAACTTGTTGCTGCTCGGTAGTGAGTTTAAGCTCACGTTATTGAACTTTATAGTAATTGTATGCAGATAATAAACAAATATTATTCCAATAAGGATTTACAAAGTTTTTCGTGAGGCTGAAAAAGTGGTTACCTCAAAGTTTGATGCGTTTAAAGTGCCTGCTCTGGAGTTCCCGATGCAACACAGTGCATGGTGAGATAGTTACAAAGCATGCTGAAGAGTAGTATAGGAAGCATGAGGAGTCAAACACATTGCATGGAGAGTACATCTCCTGGAGCCAGCATGCTGCAGGAGAGAAGCAGGAGAACACTTCTTACCTCCGTGAAGAAGTTATCCATTGCCCTGGTTATTGTAATCCCTGAGGATGTGCTGTATGGAAACCCCGCGTGCGGTCAGTCCCACTCATGTGTTGTTAGTGAGAGTCCAAACTCAGGGGGAAAGAGGCTCGGGGGTCTCAGTCCATGGTGTCGCTGCTGCAGGATGGAGCACCGAGAGTACCGTAGCTCCACGCTTTGTTTCAGAGGTAAATCCTCCAGGAGAGTCCGGGGAAAACGCTCCTCCTGCAGCCTCGCAAATTTCTCTCTCTCTCCTCTCTCCTCACTCTCTCCCCTCTCTCTCCGGGTGTAGTTTAATTGTTTGCTGAGACTTTAAACGAGCAGCAGAGAGAGGAACAGGAGCCGGGAAACTTTGGAGAAGCTCCGTCAGTCAGAGAGAGAGCGACCGGTGCTCTCAGAGATCCTGAAGCTCCACCTCCACAGACAGCAATTCCTCCGCCTCCTCTCCCTCTCCCTCTCCCTCTTCCTCCTCCTCCTCCTCCTCGCTGTGGAGCTGAGTGATTGACAGGTTTGTAAACAGCAGAAATGCATAACTGGTGGAGGAAAACAAAACAAAATTAAATTAAATATTTTTGTTTTCCTGTCCTTAGTACAGGAACGTGTAAGTGAAAGTGAAAGGACAGGAAAACAAAATACTTAATTTAATTGTTCACCTCCAGAAAAACATTATTTCACTTTCAGTATATCAGGTAAACTATGGCTCAATTTTACATTTCAAGTTCTTATCAAAATGTTTCTCGACATTTCATCTTGAATTTCGAATTTCTAACCAAACATTTTGACTTTGCTTCCAATATTTCATATTTATTCTCAACATCTTGCCTTTTGTTCCCATTTTTACTAAGTTCCCAAAATGTTGACGTTGTTTCCAACTGGCAAAATATTTACTTTGGGAATAACTGAAGACAATTAGGGAACTGAAAAAATAAATTTCATGTACAATATTAATTTATTTGTTAAGTTTACATTTCAATTTGTTTATCAAAGTGTTATTTCAACTTCATTTTTATTCTCCAAATGTGGCTTTGTTCCCAAACACTTTTACTTTGTTCTCAACATGTTGAATCTTCTTCTTCTTTGTTTGAACCCACTCAGTTTTGGAAACTCGTCAGGTTTTAAGATCTGATGTCAAACTTCTGACTTAATTTGAATTTCTGACACAAAGCCTGTGAATCCTGTCTGTTTTGTCCCATAATGCACTGCATGGTTACACATTAACATTCCAGCTGTAGGTTAACAACACACAGGCTTCATGTCTAATCCAAACGTGTGTGTGTGTGTGTGTGTGTGTGTGATTGACCTTTGACCCCTCTCTGTTTTTGCCCCCGGCCCTGCCAGATGTCCTGGTGTCGGGGATTTAGTGCCCCCTGCTGGTGAAGGCTGAGGTTGTTTTCTATGACTCAGGTTAACTTCACAGTGTATAAAACAGATCAACATGTAACCCCTTTCCTTTTGGAGTTAAAAAGCAAAGGTGTGTATTTAGTGAGAGCTTTATGGATATTTCCAAGGGACAAGTCAGGTTTCAGGTGTAACATCTCTGAGATAAATGGCCAACTTATGTCAGGAAAAAGGTTTGACGTGTGTATGAGACCAACAGATATGGGCATGTTTTGCAGAAAGATTGCTGAGACTTAAATTGGACTTCTAGTTGGGAGTTATGAAGAAACTAGCAGAAATCTCTCCGAGGAGTTCCCCGAACATTCAGCCACATTTCTTCTGATGTCACTATGATTTCTCTTGAGCTCTTTTATGTATAACCTCAAGAGAAACAGGAGTCTTCTGATGTGCTTCAGATGATATAATCACGGTTTCTCTGAGGAGTCTTTGTAGTCAAACTTGTTTTGATCATTAATGCATGTGGTTTTGAAATCCTGTGACTATCAGCCCCTCGGAGAAGAGTGGGAACACAAACTGAGAAGCAACAGGAATAAAACATGCACTAGTGTGCGTGAAAATAGGAGGTAGATGTTTGATCTGTCACCATACGGTGAATCTGTTCTGCAGTGACGCTCAGGTTTAGGGAATGCCATGCTTTCTCTCAAAAAGTCCATCAAAGACGCAAGAAGTGTTTAGTTTTTGGAGGGAAATGACTTGCTCTGTGTTTCTGTAGATCCAGCTCACATTTCTCGGACAGCTTTGGATCAAATGAGACTTTATTTAGCACGTCTTACATAGGGATGCATACCGGTACTGGTGGCTACGGTATACCGTACCAAAATCAGATCCGGTTTCGATACTTTAAAAAATATATATTATTATTATTTTTATTTTTAATTTTTTTTAAAGTGAGTCCGTGGCCCGTGATGACAGGTGTTATAAATTAGATTGCATAATCGTTTTTTAGACCCTCCAGAAAAACGCGATTCTGCGATCGCAGAATTTACCGCATAATCAGCAAAATAGGCGCAGATTTTTAAAAGGCCGCATAATCCCCGCATTTTTCCACACAAAGTTGAGAAGAAAAAAAAGTTAACTCGTCTTGACGTGACGTCATCAGCTCGCGCATCACAGAATGTAAACAACACTGTATAGAGTGAACGTGTGGAGCTCACACGATAGAGAAAACACCAAGATGAAAATATCTAATCCATCTCATTTACCGACGAACATTTCTACTAAAGACCGGGCAAAAAGTGGGGGGAAACTATTCTG
>NW_011365105.1:0-3659 GCF_000735185.1 Notothenia coriiceps
CCCTTTTCCACAAAAATGTTTGAAAAAGAAAAATTATTTTAAAAAGTTTGCAATAGTCATAAAGACCATTTAAAAAATGTAGCACAAGGCTCTGTGATGCCTCCAATAGTGGGGGGGGGGTTCCTCCACAGAGTTTAAGTTTTTTGAAGATGTCAAGCAAACGCAGACAATCCGACGCAGACGCTAAGCAACGACAGGAAACATGTAGTCCAAGCTTTTTTTTCCTTTTTTTAACTCTAACCGTTAACTTTAACATCTACCGGACAGTTTTGAGATTTCTTCGAATGACGTTGCCATGGCAACACAATTCTCGCAATGAAACACGGTTTTCTCATAACTTCAGTGAAAATGCTCCAAACGGTAACGATGCAGCCATCAACGCATCTATGCGTATTATGGGATGTCATCAAATGCCGTTGGCATGGCGACAGATAATTCACCATCAAGTTAGTTCAAAAGTTTGAAGTTCAAATATTCTACTGCTTTTCAAAGCCTTTTTACTTTCTTTTCTTCTCTCATCACACATTCAAGCCCCCAGTGTTCAAGTACCATTTCTAAATTATTCACTTTCTTCTTGCACATTACTTTTCAACATAGCAGTTTAGTGTCAGCTTTTCAGCATAAAGCATTCCCACTTGCAATTTCTTCAGGAATTGCATTCTCTAGTTTGTAAATGTTGCACTCCAGAGTGAGAGCAGTGACTTGCATCAGTGTGTTGTAGTACCTCAGGATTCTCTTTCCTCAGGTTCAGCTCCTTCACCTGAGCCATGACTCACATTTTAATAAGTAGTATCCATGCTGGCCTAAAGGCTATAAAGGTCTGTTGTTTTAATACGCGCCCAGACGTAGCATCACAGACGAGGGAGACAGAATCACAGCGAGGTTGAGAGGGAGCTTCTAGGGTCGTGAATCTTACAACATTTCCTGGAGGCCACATTTGAGTCCTTCCACACTGTGCCTCGACGACAGGAAATGTGAACATGGATTTGTGATTCAGCGCTGTGTGATGTAAGGCTGCCGCAATCCTGCTGCGGGTGCTCTCATCTGTAGAGCTGTGACAAGTGCTAAGGCTGGTGTAATGTACATGCATATTTCTGCACATTTCCCTTAGATCTTTCTTGGTTTTTCACCGTCTCTTGCTTACTCCTCAAGTTTATTTTTAGTCTCAACTAAAGTGAGAAAAGCAAGAAAAAAGAACACACTTTGAACCTTCAATTCATCCTCTTTACCCTTGAGACTGCCTTTTCTCCCACTCTCCATTCTGCCATCACATTTCCCTTTTGTGGCCCCCCCCCCTCTCCTTCATATATTCTGCTGCTGCCACCACGGTCATTTTCTCCACATTAAAGGAGTGGGTGAAGGGTGTAGAGAGCGACCTGTGGAAAGGAGAGAAGGAAGGGGGAGAGATGGCGATACAGTACAGTAAGATTGAGAGATAAGGGTGAAATGTAAAGAACGAGGAGGGGGGCAGTGCGAACGAGAGAAGACCTCAGGGATGGGTTATTACTTTTAAATGCTCCTCTGCGCCTCCATGCTCCCCCTTTCCTCCCCCAGCGTGCTCCAGCAGGAGGAGGTATGAAAAGGTTATTATGTTTCCTTTAGAAATGTCTCGCTCTCCGCCTGCACCTTTCATCTCCAAATGGAAATAACCTCTCTACAGTAGCTTTCTTCCTTTCCCTCATTACACCTGCATCTCTCTTTCCGGTACACAACACCTGCTCCTTTTCTTTTACCTCTTCCATCTGACTCTTGAGTCCGTCTCTGTTTGAGTGTAATCAGCGTGCAGTAGGAGCATGCATTATCAGCCAGTGCATTAGATACGCTGCGTCGATCGCCAGCGATCACACGCAGCACTTATTATGTAAAGCAGGTATTAGGGGGTGCATTTCAAGAACTAAGGGTTTTAAATATGTCTTGGTTTTCAGAAAGGTGAAGAGGAAGGCAGCCTGGTGCTGGAGGACGGCAGGGAGCAGCTGATGTACGAGATCCCGCTCAATGAGTCTGGATCCGCTGGACTCGGGGTCAGCCTGAAGGGCAACAAGTCCAGAGAGACCGGGGAGGACCTGGGTATCTTCATCAAGTCCATCATCCACGGAGGGGCCGCCAACAAGGTACAGGATCCTCAAGTGGTGTCTGCAATAATGATATCTATTTATTTATATAGCACTTTCCGTACACAACGGGTAACACAAAGTGCTTCACAAACAAAAACAAAATAAAAGCTGGTAACCCCTCTCCATATAAAGCTTCCTATATATTCCCACAATGCTTCATTCGGTTTCTACCATCACAGAGTGCTTTAAAGAGCTCCTTACAAACATCAAATATGAGTTGTGAGAAGTATTGCAGAAACATTTTCAATCTAGTCAAGGTTCTTTGTGCTTGAACCACAAAGAAGCCTTTTTCTTGTGGTTTTGATCTTTCTCTTTCACCTTCATCCGTCCACACTCCCCCCTTTCTTTACGATGTCGTTTCCTCTCTTCTCCTTTTCCTCTACTCGCTTCTCATCTCATTTCCTGTCTTTCTGCCTCCGCCCGGCTTTCCCCCGGCCTTTTGACTCCCATTGACCCCCAGTGGCCTCGCCGCCTCAGCGCTGCAGCGGCCTTATCTAAATCACTCAGCGCTCACTTCAAGTTGTGAGAGCATCAGGAGAGAAACACATCCCGTTTCAGCGCTTTGGAGATCCCTAGTCCTCGTCCCCCTCGATGCTGCTCCCAGATCTGCACCGCAGGACGAGGAGGCGCAGAGACGAGTGTGGCGCACCAGATAAACTGGTCTGGGATCAGGAGCGGCTAGACAGCAGCTCCCCAAAGTGCCTTCAGAAGTAGTTTCTTTCAGACAGCTGCCGGCGCGGATAGTAAGATCTCCGGCTGGCTGCGAAACAGGTTTCTGGGACAAGATACCACATAAGAGGAAGAACGACACGGAGGAAGAGAGACGGACTGTAGGGAGGGAGGGAAACCATTGAAAGAGAGACAGCAGGAGTGAGAGGAGGGAATGAGCGGTATCGAACAAAAGAGAGATGGAAATTGAAAAGTGGAGACACTCAGCATGAACACAATGCATAAGTGTGTGTGTGTGTGTGTCCTCCTCGGTGTCGATGTAAAGCAGTTGAGGACCCAGCCTGATGAGGCTTCTCGGTGCAGAGGAGGGAACCCGGGCGTCCCCCGAGTCTCACACACACACACACACACACACACACACACACACACACACACACACACACACACACACACACACACACACACACACACACACACACACACACACACAGACACACAGACACACACACACACACACACACACAGACACACAGACACACACACACACACACACACACACACACACACACACACACACACACACACACACACACACACAGCAGGCAGAAGAAGGGAGGAGACGAGGAAGAGTCATGGAGAGATCTAACCTATTTCCATTAAAGAGTGTGTGAGCTGCTGCCGGGGGCCCGGGGCCTCAATTATATCCTCAAAAATCTTCCCGGGCTTTCTCCCTGATCCTGTCATACCATCATATCAAAGCTAAAAGAAAACAAATTAAAATGACATCTAGCGGAGAGGAGATGTTAATAGGAAAATCCCAGACACGCTGATTTTGGCACAAACATCAATTTTTCATTACACACTCGGATGTGTGTG
>NW_011365105.1:3764-8366 GCF_000735185.1 Notothenia coriiceps
TGTGTGTGTGTGTGTGTGTGTGTGTGTGTGTGTGTGTGTGTGTGTGTGTGTGTGTGTGCTGCCATCCCAGTCATGGAGGCCAGACCTGATGGTGCCTTGTTAATAAGATGGGGTCAAAGGTCATCGTTGACCATAATGGAGCAATCATGACTCTGCACACACACTCAAAGAGAGTCTTTAGTGTCTCATCGTTATTGTTCTTTTTTTAAATTATCGCCCTCTGCATTGCTTTCCTTATTTGACCCCCCCACTCACCCTCTCTCTCTCCCCTCTCCTCTCCCTCTCTCCCTCCAGGGCACCGTTCTGTGTTTCTCTCCATGAGAGGCTGCTATTTAAAACACTTAGAAGTGATTTAGTGCCCACCGAGGCTATTCCATTAGCTGCTCTATGTATTTATCATGGCTCTCCCGCTCTCAGTAGATTGCTAACTCTTCAATTTCCTTGCCTTCCCCCCTTCTTCCATTTTCTACTACATTTTCTCTCTCTCTCTCTTTATTATTCTCTCACACACACATTTCATTTTACACCTCTCCTCTTATCCCCTCTTAAAAATGGTGTGACCAGTCTTGTGTCTTATTTTACTGAAGATTTAAGCCCTGCCCTTCCTCTTTTCCCCATCCTTACATCTTCATATAATTAATTTGTTATGAGGCATTAACTTAAGTGATATGAACAGATAATAAGATCTTTAAAAGGCCTGGTAATGCTGCATTTATTTACTGTGCAAATCGATAACATTAAAAAGAAATATGAGCTTTTATTCTGAAAAAAGTGAGATTCTTCTCCCGTTAACATCACTGTGTTTCAAGTATGAAACAAACATGTGTGTTGTACTGGTGTTTCTCTGCTGCCCTCCTCATGCTAATGCTGCTAACCTCTCCCAACAGGACGGTCGCTTGAGCGTGAACGATCAGATGATCGCGGTAAACGGCGAATCGCTGCTCGGACGCTCCAACCACGCTGCCATGGAGACGCTGAGACACTCGATGTCGTCAGAGGGAAACGCCAGAGGCACCATCCAGCTGGTGGTGCTCCGAGCACCCAGACAGGTACGGGTGAAATCTCATCATGGTTTTGGAGAGGTGTATCCCACACAGGCAATGTTTTACAGGTGTGTTTTCTACATTTTTCAAGATGATTGGAAATCAGACTCTTGACATTTGGAAAAACATCTTTTATGGAGGAGAATTACATTTTGATGTCATGTTGGCTTGATTTTGTAAAGTGGTGCCTCATTGGGCGTCTTCTCAGTTTTGCAGAAATCAACTGAGAGAATGAAAGTATATCTTGCTTATGTTATCATGAATACATGCTTCAAATGAATATTTAAAGTAGCATACTTGTGTTAAATATGTTTAGTTTTTATACATTTCCTCATGTCCTCAGACTGTGCTCCTGTCAGTTCCTCTCTCTGGAAGCTCTGCTGGATGTGGAGCTGCATGTTCAGCCTCCCTGAGTTTGGTTGGAGGATTTTGGTTACATGAAACATTAGAGGATGCTTATGCATTATGAAATTCTCCGCGCATCCTGATGTTTTTCAAAGAATATTCAGAAGAAGCTACCAGAGTTTTGACAGCAGAATCAATGACACACATCAGCCACATTAGGATCATTACTGTCGCCTGTTGTGATGATGTGATATGCTCCACTGGACAAACTGGAGGCATCCGCCCCATATGCATGTCTGCAATATAAAAGATTATTCATATTTGTATAAACATAAAGTAAAAACGTGCACACTGTGCTACAATATATAATATGTATATAACAATATATGAATGGGTCCATTAATATTAATAGGATATTCATGGTTTTAAAGAAAAATAATGTTTAAGTTTTCTCCAATTGATTTTGCTTTCTACAGACGGCCAGCCCTGCACCAAACTCCAATGGCTCCTCCGCCCATCCCCAGTACAACTCCAACAATCAGGTACGAGCAGGTGACGGCCCCCCCCAGAAGCAGCAGCCGCCCCCCCCAAGCCGCTCCTCCTCCCTCCTCCCCACGCTGAGGAGGAGAGCGTCCGAGCCGCTGTCCCTCAGCCAAAGGCAGCGATACACACAGAGGCCGGGGGACACGCACACCCGATACACCTATGGTCTTAATCAGAAGGAGAGGAGTAGTGCTTACACGTTTGGCCTGGCGCAAAAAGATAGTGATGATGAGGGGGGGTACGCACACAAAGACGAGTTCAGACCGGCCTCACAGTACGAGTTTGGGTTTGTTTCTCACAGCCAGACGCTGAGCGGCTTCCCCACAAACTTAAACCGGGAAAGTTACCATTACGGGTACGCACACAGCCGAGCGCTCGCAGAGACACACCGCCACGACAGGCCGGATAACGCGCACACACACCAGGTCAGGCTAGCACGTAGCCGCACACCGGACCCCCCACACAGGCGAGACAGCTCTCAGAGATACACGGAGAACATCAGGGCGATGGCAGGGCAGATGTACGGAGACCCGCCCACACACAGCAGGATACCCACACACAGACACAATAGAAACACACACACCTCTGCAGACAGGTACCTCGACGCACACTCACACAACTACGCACACAACAGAGAGCTCACCAGACACATGCAGCTCTGACACTGTGTGTGTGTGTGTGTGTGTGTGTGTGTGTGTGTGTGTGTGTGTGTGTGTGTGTGTGTGTGTGTGTGTGTGTGTGTGTGTGTGACACCCAGCCAACGCTCCTGACATTGCATTTTCACAAAACACACCTTTCCCAGGCTCTCTTTGTATCAGTTTCCTCGCTGCATATTCATAGCGGGAGAAAGGGAAGTCATTACCTGTGTTTCTCCTCTTTTCTCGGAACGCGGCGCTCGCTTTTTTATGTGCAAAAGATCTGACCTTGGAATCATTAAGCTGATGAAGCGGCTTCTAAGTGGGCCGTATTTGCATTCAGAGTATTGTGCAGCATGTCGTGTTAAGGAAGAAAAAAAAGAGACTAACAAACTGTTTTAAATTCATTCTTTATCTCATCTCCCCTTTCCCCTCCCTCTGGGGTGATGGGGTGCTTCTCTAACTGAGACAGCTCTCCATCAGACTGGCACTACAGCCATGTTATACAACACACATGATCTACAGTGGGGCGATGGTGGCATCTGTTTGGAAATGATGTGCTCTGAATGATCCTCAACACACTGATTTTCATACTGTCGATATTTAAACATCCCTGTGTGTGCACCTCATTCAAAAGGGTGACGCACAATATTTAGAAACCATACACACACTGGCATTCGGAGCGTCACGTAAACACCTATTCCAAGTTTGGAGTTCAAACGGTTTCTTGTTCCTCCTCAGCTTCGTTTCCCGCTGCGACCACAAACGGCAGCTACGGTCACTACGGCAACGAAGACGAGGACTACTACGACGACGGCGGCTTCCCCCCGCCCCCCTCCCCCGGCTCTGTGGAGGAAATGAACAGAGACTCAACCCGAACTCCCCCCCGCCACAGGTACCTCACACACTCCACCGTCATTATGTTGCACTACAGTTATTATATTCTAATGGCACTCTTATTATGTGCCGCTGTGTTATGAGATAGAGCCGAGCCATTACACTCAATAGTACATGCATTATTTAGACCATACAGGCTAATTGCAATAGCCTATTTGCATTATGCATACTTAATTATAGTGATAGCACAAAGGATTAAACTGTAAGAGGCTTGGAAAGAGCTATGATACATGTAAGTAAGGGTTTTTGAATGTGTGTGTGTGCTGCGGTCAGAGTCTGGCGTGAGTAAATTGTTTTGCTGTATGTTCAATAGAGATGCTATTGTTTTACTGAATCGTGCCATCTGGAGACGAGGACATTGAATGATCTGTTGTTTGTGTGTGGGCTTTAAATCACTTTTACTCTTTGTTCGGGTAATGCAAGTCACGAAAAATACTTTAGCACTCCTGCTGCACTGATAGAGACCCCATCATGCTTTCCCCTTTCCTGTAGTGTGTCAAATAGGTTGTTGTGCATGTAAATGGTCTGCAAAGGCTACAATCCCAAAGTGTCCCTCCCACACACTGCAGCACAAGCAGTGTGAGAAAAATAAAGAGCTTTCTGAGCGTTAAAGTAGAAACACTTAATACAAATATGAACCTGGAAATGAGAAGAATAGATTGATTGATTGATGGATTGATTTTATTTCGAACAAGTAAAATTACAAAAACAAAACAAATGTTGCAGTGCATAGTCATGTAAAACAAATCAAAACATAGAAATGACAAAACAAAAAATGACATTTACAACAACAGCATTATCAACATAAACAGTGCCACATCTAATGTTCGAAAAGGAGTGAGAAGAAGTATAATTTATTTAATCCCACCCCCTTGTCCCTAAATGATTTATTTATAATTTATAATCTGCAATAATTATCATTTTTATGCATTATTATTGATATTATTAGTATTATTAATCGGCTTTATCTGTTGATTGACATATATACACATACATACACTGATATACATATATGCACACATACATATACACACCTACATACTCACACACATACACATACACACAGTCAAACCCCTTCCCCATCCCTGTATCTCGAGAAAATAATTTCTCTATATTTCCTCTGTATAATATGACAATAA
>NW_011365106.1:0-1928 GCF_000735185.1 Notothenia coriiceps
TTATTATTATTATTATTGTTATTATTATTATTATTATTATTATTATTATTATACTGACAGGTATCAGATCTTGCTGTGTAAAATAATCTTCCTGAGAGGTGTCACTTGTGATGTAGTCTGTGTGGTCCACAGTGAATGTATTCCTGACAGCAACAGGTGATAAGAATCAAAGGTAAGGATCCCATAGAAAATGCATGCGGGTCATTTTTGGCCCACTTATGGAAGCTTGGGGTAGTAATACAAAAACTACAATTTCTTAAAATTACATTTAAAATGTGAATGGCATGATATCCAAAACATGTTTTTTGAGGAATAGCTGGAATATGAAATGATAATAAATGTAATTACAAAGATACTTCAAGAAAACCACCTCACCGGGTCAAAAAAGACCCACTTGGAAGCTTGGGGTAGTAATACAAAAACTACAATTTCAATTTCTTAAAATGTACATTTAAAATGTGAATGGCATGATATCCAAAACATGTTTTTTGAGGAATAGCTGGAATATGAAATGATAAAAAAATGTAATTACAAAGATACTTCAAGAAAACCACCTCACCGGGTCAAGAAAGACCCACTTATGCATCTAAGGGTTAACAAATTGGTAATCAGTTTATGGTGCATTTAAAAAGAAATGGTGATTTCCAGCAGGATTACAATGTCACACTACATTTTAAAATAAAGATCAATATGTTAGAGATAGACATACTGCCTTTTTGTTTTTTCATTTATTTGTATTAATTTTAAATATCTGATAACTGTGTTTGCTTTTAATTCATGTATTAAAGCAGCATTTATGAACTATACTAATCTCTAGGCCTAAACTTACATAATTCACTTGAAATTCCTTTGACTTGTATTTATTTGCATTTGATATTGAAGTAGACCAAAAGTAACGGAAAGTAATCAGGTTACATTACTTTCATTCTGTCACACTTCAATCGGGTCATTGATTACATTTTCCATGCAATTGTAATGCATTTTTTTAAAACAATGTACTGATACTACAAGAGCTGTACTGAAAAACATCTCTTAAATGTCTCTTGTCTTTTGAGAGGGAACAGTTGGCTTATTAAGGTACAGATACAATGACCTGACTTTGGTGGCATTTATTTTAAAATGCTCCTAGTTCTGATTCTTGACACTAAATGCATTGCAAAATACTGGAAATGGGTTTTGGCGGTGTAGTTGCCAAAGAATATAGGATACTGTAAGAGGGAATATCTGTATCCACTCACATCTCTACCTCTCACCAAATGAAGCTTTAACACTTTTGTCTATGTTTCTTTAGAGAATTGCAGCGAAAGTATAGAAAGGCTTGTGGCTGACCCGTTTTCAGTTCAAGAAGGAAGGAAGCAGCAGTCTGATTTCGCCCCAAAAGTTCTGTACAAGCCAAACCTAAATGACTAAAGTCGTGGGAAATGAAAGGTGACTCTTATAGACTTCTGAGTGGGCGGACCGTCTCTCGATTCCTCAAACCTTCAAATCTCTGATGACGCAACCAAAACAGAGAAATGCCGCGCGGAGGAAAATGTGTCTTAATAAAAACACATTTTAGAACAGTGACATTTCAATAAAGAGAAACAGAAAGTGCACACTTGGCCGAAAGTCTCTGATATACACACGAAAACACCCCATTACCCAAAACACACACACACATACCATGTATACATCACTTCAGGGGACATTGCATTGACTTACATGCATTTCCTGGAGACTTATCCTAACCTTAACCATAACTAACACATGCCTAACCATTAACCTTAACCTTAACCTAAACCTAACCCTAACCCTAACCAAGTCTTCACCCTAAAATTAATTATGCTCCTCATGGGGACCTCCATGTTGTCCCCATAAGGGAGGCCAGTCCCCACACGTGACTGTGTAAACAGATGTAGGTACCCACAAGTATAGTAATGCTAGGCCAC
>NW_011365107.1:0-7500 GCF_000735185.1 Notothenia coriiceps
AATAAATAATAAAAAAAAAAGAGACACGGTCCGGAGTGCTTAGAAGTTCAAACAAGTTAAATAAGGTGCTCTTCAGGGTAAAAGTTGTACCGAAGGGTAGATTTGGTTTGTAGTTAAAAGACAAGAAAGCTATGATGACACATGTTTTAAAAACACATTTACAAACACTCTTTGCAGGTACACAAAAATGTAAAGAAAAAACGAAAAGTCCAAGGCATACTTCTAGCTAAACGTTTTTAAAAAGCCTTTATTCAGATGTCTCCTTCATGTTGAAATTCCTAAAATCAAAGGCTTTCAGGTACTTTCATCGGTATGGCAATGTTCATTTAAAATAAGGATGTTTATTTTTTATGCGGCAGAAATCTGCTCACATCATGCTTTTAATCATTTCCGAACCAATTGAAATACAAAAGAATAGATAACACAAAAGAACAACCAATTCATAGTGGCCCCAACAGCTTTTCGTTATGGTATGCACCCGTAACATGTATCCGCATATTTATGATTTTAGAATCTCAACATGAAATATTGATTCCATTAGACTTGAATTTTTGCCAGAAATATTCCTTGGACATTTACTGTTTTAAAAAATTAAAATATGATTATTGAATACATGAAAATATGCATCTCCTTAACCGTCTCACCTGTTCAAAGAAGGCCAAACACATAACTGGAAATGATGTGTAGACGACGCTGTAGAGACCAATGAACCATGTCTCATATAGAGACTGCAAGAGAAGAATAGATGGTGGAGTTAATGCAGGATGATTATCTCTATATATATGAGTTCAGTTCATTATGTAACATTCAGTCTCATCTATGTAGAGCTAACCTGAGCACTGAAGCCGTTGAAGAAACCAAACCATATTTGCACCAGAGCAAAGCCACAGGTCTTAAACAAGAAGTAGCGCAAGAAGAAGGAAATGCGCCTGTAGGACCAGCGGCCGTGGACCAGGAGCAGCCGCTGCAGAAATCTGAACTGGGACAAAGCAAAGTCTGCGTTCTGCACGGCCTGACCCCCCTCCACTCCTGCAAGGCCCACGCCGACATGAGCCGCTGGGGATGGCAACAGTCGGAAAAGGCATTGAAAAAGAGGAAGAACATCAAAGCAGAAAGCACACAGGGACAAGTAGATCTATATAGTATTGTTTAGTTATACTGCATAATTTCAAACCAAAACTGTAATATTAATCCTGGTTAAAGTTTGGTATATTTTATAGAATCTTCTTTGAGCATACGTAAGTTTTGTGGTCTGCCAGAAGATTGCGGTCTTAAATTGACTTTTTATCCACTTTCAAGCGACGCTATTGTGAGTTTAACCTGACTTACTCTTGATCATGTTCACGTCATTGGCACCGTCCCCGATGGACATGGTGACGGAGCGGGTGTGTTTCCTGACCAATGAGACGATGTCAGCTTTCTGTCCGGGTGTCACGCGACAGCAGAGCACCGACTGACACTGCTCCGCCATCCTCATGAACGTAGCCCCCCACTCAGGCCTCTGGTCAAACTCTGCCTGGAGAACAACACCATCAAACAGCTCAGATTAGGTCATAGTTACTGTTGGGAAAATACTGAATATACTTTTCTAATATCAGTGTAGCGCATGATAACAAAGGCCCTACGTAGCTGTGTACGTAACCGGATGTATGATTACCGAGAAGAGCGTCAGGACACACGGTTTTAGGCATACGGTAGCTATGTAACAACGATCAACATGATGATTCAGCCCCTAGGCCTAGAGAGATAGGCATATGACTGTCATGTTTATTGCTTACGCAGGCCTTAGCTAATCCGAACTGTGGCTAGAATACTGCTTTGAACCGGTATTCTTCCATCTTGTGACCGTAACACCCTCTCTTGTATATAAGCATGTCAAGGACACTATTTTTTCCCATGCAGCTCTGTATGTGATGACTACTTCCATTCTTGCAAGGGTAATACATACATGTATCCTCATATTGAAGCTCAAGCCGGTGACGAGTGATATTTTTCTAACAGTAACTTCACAACAAATGTTGAACTGTAATGATGTAATTCTGTATCACATGACATCACATTTCTTGTTCGAGGTACAGTTGAATGAAAATTGTTCATCACTAAACCAAACTCTTACACTCAGAATTTTTAAGCATGTTTGAATTAATAAATATTTTAGTGTTAAATATGTTTTTTTCATAGTATATTATATATTTAGGCTCCTGTTCTTTGCCCCTTAAAATTTCCTTGAAGTACCTCACCGACATTTGTAATAATTAAATCAAGAGGTTAATTATTTAAACCATCGGCCTTGCAGTCTGCCATTGGACAGTTTAAAGCACAGCATTACATTTGGGGCTGCGGTTTATGTCCAGTAAATGACAGTTGAAAGCCATTACACGGGTACTTTAACAAAGAGTGAAAGAAAGGTTAATAGGCAATTTAAAAAAAAACAGCCAAATCTTCTGCAAACTATATGATGACAGTTATTCATCATATAAATGTGTAACCTATATCCTGTATGTCCAGTGTTTACCAGCTCAGGTCCAGTGAGCACCAAAGCAGTCTTCGCTTCAGCCGTCTGCTTGTCTACAGCCCACAGCTCTGTCTGCCTGGCCTTGAAGAAAGTGACCCCTGGGTCTGGGGACTGGAGTATCTGTCTGCAGGGGCAAAAACATACAAAGATCAATGAGCTGGTGTGAGTGTGTGCATGTGTGTGTTTGTTAGTCTCTGCTAACCTGAGCTCCTGCCATTCCAGTAATCTGGTATCAGGATCCAGTAACTTGCAAGAATATCCGATATTCACTGCAGTCTCTAGAAGAACGAAGGGGCAGGAAAGACAGAAACCACAGTGAGACATGAAGCGAAAAAGCGGTGCCACTCCAAATGATGCTACAGTAAGACACCATACCTTTTTTGTCCCCAGTGAGTACCCATACTTTAAGTCCAGCCTGTTGAAGCAGAGCAATGGTCTCAGGAACGCCTTCTTGAAGTCTGTCCTCTATCGCTGTCACCCCAATAAGCTACGAACCATAAGAGTGCAAATTATCTTTAAGCAATCCTGAAGGATATTGGCTTTTTTACGTAGCAAGAAAAGGATAAAAACAAATACTATAAGGTTGATAACATGAACAATGCACATGATTTGCTTTGAAAAGTAAAGTGTCTGCAGTAATAGGCTCTAACGACATCATTTGTATGTGGTTAAACGCTAGCAATCCTCTTATTTGCCTATTCTGCGATGTTTTTACTGTCACACTAACACAGAAACAGTTGGACAGTGTCAATGTGTTGCTATGGAAACAGAATGTTGAGAGCAACTCTTGCTTGATTTTGGTCTTTGCAGAACAATTTACATGCACAAAAACCTAAAAGCACCCGACAGGAAAGGGAAAACCCAAACAAGAATAATAGGGCCTCTTTTTGGGAATTCTGGGAAAAGTAAAAGGGAAGAAATAAATAATGGCAGGCTTGATTTAAAGATATCCTGTGACATGAAGATGGAATATCCCACCGAGGAGGAGCCCACCTGCAGATCTATCTCCATCTGATCATAAAGCTTTTCCAGCAGTGCGTCGCGGTCAGAGGTAACCATGGTTGCAGATTGATCCAGAGTTTTACTCCACTGCTCCCATGATGCCTCGGGAACAGATCGAACCGCAACACACAAAGTCCTCAGACAGGCCTGGGAAAACAACTGACAGGAGACGAGTTCACACGTTATTACAGGTTCCAGAGATGGCAAAAGTACACACATCCTTTACTCAAGTAGAAGTACAGATACTTGTGTTTCAAAAGTAGAAGTACTGACTAAACTTCTTTACTCAAGTAAAAGTAAAGAAGTAATGTACTAAGTAAAAAGTACCCATAACTAGCAGCTGTTTTAAAGAGTAACTGACCTCCCTTTATATTAATAGAACAATAATGTCATTGTTAGCTAATGAATGTTTCCATGCTGAACAACGGCAACATGACAACGTTTCTCATTGGTCCCTCTTCTTTAGAGAAGACCAGGAAATGATGGATCGTGTTCAAATCAATAGGCACGCAATGACTCTAAATAATAATGATCACGCCACCAAACACACATTCAGACTAAAGGAACAAACCTGCGTTGAAAATGTAAGAATTAGAAAGTGCAGGTATTTGTGTTCAAAATGTAAGAAGTAAAAGTAAAAGTCGTACAGACTGAGACTGCCAAGGCACGACAGGGGATAGGTACTGCATACCAGACAAAATAAGTAGTGGAGTAAAGTACCGATACCAGACAAAAGTACTTAAGTACAGTAACAAAGTATTTGTACTCCACTACTTCCCACCCCTGCAGGCTGTATATTATTCACTGAGTGACACGTCAGGCAGCATTTAAGAATTGACAAAGGAAACATGAGATCAACCCTTGGGTCTTGGCAGGAATGCTTTAACCCTCAGCTGGGCCTGATAAATTCCTCAAACTCTATTGATCAAGAACTTTGAACTACTTTGAGTCTGAGATGATCCATGCAGTGTGTCAAAGCTAATAGAATTGATGGAAGATATTGTGCCTTCAGTACAATGTGACCCATACAGATAATCATACAAAAGACAATCTAAACATCGATTTGTTTGACAAATGACTATATTTGGATCAACACCTTGCACATTTTAAATACATTTGTAGAGACTTTCCAGAAGCATAGTCAAAAACACCCTAATGACTTCATTTTCTGACTTTTCCTTTAGCCCATCTATAGTTTCTAGTATTAATTGGTTCTCATAACTGTGTCATTGTATTTTTGTTTGTTTTATTTGTATATCACTTGTCTCCTAAATGATTGTATTTAAATTAGCTTTTATAAACGGTTCCCTGTTGCTTACTCTTGATTTTAATGTTTTGTGTAAAGCACAGATTTGAGTTTTTGTTGAAATATGAGTGAACTTGACATTTATTTTATAAGGTCCGTGAAATGTAGCACATTAATATCACCCTGACATATAACTTTGATTCTCTGACTTTTCATACAGCACTACCACAAGGAACACCTCACGATGTTAGCGTATTGAGATATTCAACAAATGTTAACATGCTTAGTACAGTGCCAAGATTGTGAACTCTTTAATTTTGTAACTTCTTAATATTGCCATGGAGACCAAAGATACTAACACAGTGTCATAAAAATAGTAGTAGGCTCAATAACAGTAAACATTTAGTAGAAACTCCAGTTCACCTCCAGGGCTAGTTCAGTCCTTTCCTGATGCAGACAGTCCTTCTGCAGTCTCTCCAGGATCACTAGGTCGGCCCCTTTACAGAACAGCTTTAACCCACCCTCAGGCTCCCGCACTGAGAGAAAACAAATAAAAACAGTATGTATAATTTATTTTAAAAAGAAGTTGAACTTGTAAATTATAAAAGATTGTAAGATTGAAGTGTGTATTACGAGTGCTGCTCTCACCAAGCACTGACATACGTCTTCTGTGACTGGTGAAGTCCAGCAGAGCGAGCAGCTGATACTTGCGAGTGACACCCAGCTCTGAGACAACGATAAAGTCTCGTGTCCTGGAGAGAAAGACCCAGCCCAGCTCCCTCGCTGCCCCAACGAGAGCTTCCTCATCCGGGGACGCAGCCTGGTAAACTGGAGCCTCTGGAGGAACACACAAGGTGGATGTAAACACGATGTCTGCAAGGAATATTATGTTATTATCAGGTCAAACCAGCGATGGGGATGTAGAATCAATATGAGCATCCTTTCAAGTTCTTATTTCAACATTTGAAAAGCAGTGCCTCGAAGTTCACATACAGGTTCTTTTGGTTTTAATTGTAGCACCCCCATCAGGTCAATACAAAATAAACAGTGGAAACATGAATCACACGCTGAGAATCTCATCAAATAATAAACCAGCGCTGTCTGAGGTATAACCTGAGGTTTAGCACTTTTTCTCAGATGTAGGATGAGAACTGAGCTACTTTGATCTGGATCACAGTAAAAACTGATACTTTCACACAGAAACAACCTTCTTTCCACTCGGCCATGACAGTGTGGCAGACAGACAGCGCTCTGAGGAACTGGCAGCTGATTGGACACTGCTGTCCTCTGAGCTTCTGCACCAGGCTGGGAGCCGACATGAACAAACCCCCGCAGGAGAAGGGATTCCAGCTCAGGTCCATGGGCTGCAGACATACAGGAGGGAGATGGTGCATCCAAGGTTAATCTGCACTGACGTTATTAGTCGACAAGCCTTATTATTCTTATCTTATTATTCATTTTTTCTTATATCTCTATTACTTATACTGAGTAGGTTATCTGTTGTGTGAACTTTTGGGTTATTATATTTATTCTCTTGCCTATTTGACATTACATACAGTATGCTATATGTGTGCCGATACGTTACTATATTTGACCTGAATAGGCTTTCTTGTTTTCTGTGTATTTTGTGTTGTGTGCTATATTGTTGAAGCAACTTTGAGCTGCAACCTGTAAACAAAGCTTAATATTATACAGTGTTGCAACTGTGGCTAACATGAAGACAGTCTCATGGCCAAATGGTTACAGAAATGATGATGGAAAAACAGGCACTTAAACAACAGAAGATATACTACAAAGGAGGAAAGAACATGCCATCTTTGCAGCGGGTTGAAATACAAAAGAAAGAAAACAAGACCCAGATTTGAGAGCAGTGCTATGGTACCTCTGTGTCCTCTGCCTTGCCTGATGCATCACCTGTGAAAGAAGATCATTTTATTTTATTTATTGACCAACAAAAAGCATTTTGAATAAATAATGACGGCTGAACCAGGAAGTGGCTCGTACATATGGTTTGATATGATTCTAACTAGTTTTGTTTTCACTGAGCAGAGTCGGGGTTAACCATTCATTAGAGGGAGTCGCTGTTTGTTCGATGAGAGCATGGTTAGTGTCTCCTGTTGGGTCTCTTGAGGAAGCCTTTGCTCCACTGAAAGTCAGCGAGGGAACTTGTCTCTGGGGTCATTATCAAACTCTGTTACCTGAATTGTTAAGGAAGCAAATTACTTTGTCAAATAACAGGGTGCAATCTTCTCTAAACATGAATTTGGACAAAGACTGGATTTTTTAAAATATGAATAGTGTGTTATTATTGTGTCATCTTAAAGATGAGTTAGTGTGAACAAGTAATTACACTATGGATAGGGGTGGTCACCTTCTGTCCTTTTTTCTGAGATTTTATTCAACTATTGTTCACTTGGTTCTTTGCAAGGACATCTGATTAATATTATTAATGAGTTCTAATGTGAAGCTGTTTTCAAAATGGGAGAAATAATTATGATATTTGACTTTAGAGTCAACATGACTACTGCACTCCTGTGACAAGGTTGGCATGTACAATTCATCTTTCAAATCATTTTATGTTTTAGTTCAAAAGTCTGTGAGTGGTTTGAATTTTAATTTCGAGCTAGCCATGCAGCGTAAGGTCAAATATATGCTTTGTTTTTGTAATAAGTAAAAGTGCTGGAGTTGGGGTTGATGTTATCTTCCAACAGATATGATAATTTATTAGTAAATAATG
>NW_011365108.1:0-3252 GCF_000735185.1 Notothenia coriiceps
CAAAACTCAGATAGATCGTGACAGAGCTTTGCATGTTATGGTATTGGTTTGAATGTTTTATGGATTTGTATTGTCTTTTGTTGTATCTTATTTTATTTGTTTTATTTCTATCTTGTCTTATGTTGCTTTAACTCCATCATATACAATGTTGTTGTATGTTTTTAATCTGTAAAGCCCGCTGAGACAAACGTGTTTTGTGATATTGGGCTATACAAATAAAGTTTGATTTGATTTGATATAACACACTTCAGCAGCAGTTTCCAACCTTAGGGCCGCGGCCTGCATTGCAAGTGGGCCGCTAAATAATTAGCAACACATTATGATTTTTGTGGAAACAATTCATTATCAAGATTTTTATTTTATTTTAACCTCTTAACCTTTCTTGATCCTCCTTAGCAACGGTCATTACAGTCCTTGACAGCGGTCTGTTCTACTGGATAAACAACGTGTCACATGTTCTGAATTGACCAATCAGAACTTTATTTACCCTCCGTATAGAGTGCCACAGTGACGCGTCCTAAAACCTGGAAGTAAACTCCACGTTTTGTTCATTCGGATAATCTCCACATGTCTACCCTACTTTTATAATTTTCTAATCATAAATTAGATTTATGATTCGTCTCTTCAATGTGTGTCAACCACAGACCTTATTTCCAGCTATTTTCCAAAATCCTATGGAGAAATTGCATTGCTTTTTGTCGAAGGAACCGGAAGTGGTAACATGCTAACTTACTTCCGGGTTTTAGGACGTGTCACTGTGGCACTCTATTGTTTATGGTTCAATGTGGGCTGCGAAAAAAATGTAGTTTCTTAAGTGGGCCCTGAGTTGATTAGGTTGGGAAGCGCTGCTCTACAGGAAAGGAAAAACCCCTAAAAGCATAATAGAGTATAATAATATTCAACATGAAAAGACCAATTACAAGTTGAACTTTCAGATCAAAACTTTACTAAACCAGATTTAGCTCCATACTCTTTGTTTGCCCTCCTGACCCCCCTCCTCTCTTTGCTCTCTCTCTGCAGTCAGTCTCATGAGGTTTCTGCAGGCTCTCCTTGATGCTGACCTGGCATCAGCAGTGGTGTCTCTGACCACTGGTCCTCGCCTGGTGGGGCCTCGTCCCCTGGGGGTGGAAGACGGGTCTTTGTACCCTCTCGGCACCAGAGGAGCAGAGTGCCTCTCCACGGGTCTCATGGGAAATCTTCTGAAGGTATTCATACATCGAGGGGGATTTATCCATGAGTCGGGTTTGTGTGTACTGTATTTGAAGGTAATCACAAAACCTTCGGGTGTTAAAAGGAACCTGAAAAGATTTGGTTCAACATAACATAGATTATTGTAGATTATTATTATTGGTTGTGTTGTTGAGTTTGAAGGCGACATTAATGCATTTTGTGATTTTTCTCTCGTGTATCTATACCAGGGGTGGGGAAGCTTTTTCCTCTCAAGGGCCATTTCAATTTTTACAACATCCTTCGAGGGCCGTACAAATTATTGAACTCAACGTCTGCTTAAAAAACTCAAATCACAGCCCATTCATTTCGCCTTTCTTTCATGCTGTGCAAAGAAAAAGCAACGTCTTAATCCAGATATTTGACCATGACCCGCGCATTCATGCACAGAAAGATATGGACACAAGATGTGTGCAAATGTATTTAGTTTCATATCCATGTGGACATTTTTTAAATGTTGAAGTTAAAAGCATCAATCTGGTGCACTTTGAGAGCAACATGAAGAGATCTATGGATACATCTCTCAACACCCATATGAGACAGAACTGTAAGCAGATTTTTTTCTTTATGGATATTTTACAAATCACTCCCCTTTCAAACTGTATTCTTGTTTATTAATAACAACTTTTTTTTACTGTCATATAGTATTGTATACCTGTTTACTTTATTCTCTTATTTTTCTATAACTATAATGATCATATAAAGATGTGCCTTTACCTCACTGGTTGGAGAAAAAGCTTCTTATATTCGTTAGCATAGCTAGCTAACCAGATGCTAATAACAACAACGTTATTGACTGTATAATCAGTATGACAGATGAACAGATCGCCACTGGGCTTACAACTAAAGACACAGCCACGCAAAAACTGCGGCATGTGTACGGCTCCTTATGGGTACTGCAATTTGTGAAGTCCCGGCCCGGAGCCGCGTTCTGGTGATCTCCGTTAGAACTACACTCCTGTCAGACGAGACATATACCACGTGATGACACGTTAGGCTCGTGTTGTGTTTAAGGACCCTGAACTTGGCCAGGAAAAACAAGCTTGTTTAATTATTTTGCGGTCTAGATTTCTTGAATTTTTTTTCTTTTTTGCGTGTATTTATAAATTACCTCGAGGGCCGTACCAAATGGTCTCGCGGGCCGTATACGGCCCGGAGGCCGGAGGTTCCCCACCCCTGCTCTATAGGCAGTCGAGGAATTGTTTCAAGTGAAGTACAACTTTGAGGTACATCTACTTTTCACTTTATGCTACTTGATACGACATTTTGACCCAAATATTGTACTTTTTACTCCACTAAATGTATTAGCTTTAGTTAGCAGCTACTTTGCAGATTAAGATTGATAAAACAGAATCCATCTATTATGATACATTATTAAAGGTTAAGCTACCAAAGCATTATATAGAGGAGACATTTAAATCAACCGTAACTCTACAGCTACAACATTAAAGTGACACAGGTTCATGCATCACTAAATATAATCCAATAATTAAAGTACTTTTAGTATATTTTGGTGCTAATACTTTTGCATATTTTCTCAAGTAAAAATTTCAATGTAGAACTTTTACTCGTCCAATATTTTTTATTAAACCTTAGTATTGCAACCTTTACTTAAGTGCAATATGTGAGTACTTCTTCCACTTCAGTACTGAAAGACGGGCAGAGAGCTCCTGAAAAACACACCAACAGAGCAGGAGGACAGGCTGTGTTTCTAATACATCTCCTAAAATAGATATATGAGCAAAATATTTGCTCTTCTAGCTAACAGTTAAATAAATATCGTTACAGATGGCTCAGTTATTTTAGCTGTTGAATCGTCTTAAGCGCAGTATGGATTTTACATCAAGAGTGTACTCCAGTGACTGCCTTTACAACATTTTATTTCTCACATTTCTTGTTTGAGGAAAACTGAAATATCGGAAAAAAACACAGTCAAGTCAAAGTCAACTTTATTGTCAATCTTTCAGTTTGTGTGTACAGACCGAGAGATCGAAATACCGTTTCCCACAATCCCGAATACAAAAA
>NW_011365109.1:0-17099 GCF_000735185.1 Notothenia coriiceps
AGTCCTCTCCTGTCGGACTGAGAGGCTGAGGTAACATCAGCTCAGGGAGGTAAAGGACTAGCTGAGTGATTATATTGTAAACTTTAGTCTAAGTTATCTCAGTGGGTCTAAAACGGTTTGGTCTAAACAAATATGTCCATCTATTTAATATAGTTGTTCAAAATAAGTAAAACAACTATTCCAATGTCAGTAAAGAATTAAAAACACAGTTTGAAAGGGGATTGATTAGTAAAATATGCATAAATAAAAAGAAAAAATGCAGACTAGGTAAGATAAAGATAGGAGAGAGGAGTATATCAATGATGTGTTATTGGTTGTGAGAATATTTTTAATGGTTTTTGGAGTATTGAAATATATACAGGTCTGTTTCATATGAGTGTTGAGAGCTGTATCCATAAATCTCTTAATTTGTGCACCAGATTGATGCATTTAACTTCAATTTAAAGAAAACAATCTTACCGGGGGTGCATGCCCCCGGACCCCTCTATAGGATGTGAGGTCATCGCAAATAAAACAGGTTCATGGATAGATAAGTTTGCACACTCATTATACACACTACACATTTTTCTTGGATTAGTTAACATCATAGTCCCTAATATATATGTGTAGAAAGGCAGGAAATGGAATTAAATCGAGAACAATGTTTCATTGCGAGGAGACCCTTCTCAAACCAAAGTTACACCCTTGAATGTACCCATTGTGGGTGTGTGCCAGAATACTAGAAACGTATTATCTCGAGATTAACATTGAATAGATTTTGGTTTGATAAAAAGCTTGATTGATCGTTGTGAATCTGTTGGGTAAAGCACTTTAAGTATTTTGTTGAAATATACATACATAAACTTGCCTTGATAAATATGTATCACTACATCTACCTGCGTGAGCGTGTATGTCTACAAATGTAGAATTATAGAAAAGCATTAAAGAATAACGCCAAAGTGGAGAGTCACAAACTGGACAATAAGAAGAATAAAGGCAAGGCAAGTTTATTTATATAGTGTAATAAAGCCTCTTTTTCTTCGACGCTCTTGAAGAGGCTCGTGAGATGGTGCTCACTGGCTCTTATTGGTTGAAGTGATTGCTGCCATGGTTGGAAATTAACATAAAGGAGGCGAGTGGCGAAGGGATCCACTTGGGGGCAAGCTGGTGATGCGTCACAGCTCTTGGTGAAAAGAGGAGACAAAAAAGGGGACTAAAATAGCCCCGAACCTGCGGGTTAATGTGCACCAATGGCCAAGAAGTCACTCGTGGTCTCAGAGCAGAGCGCTAAAGTGCCACAGGTGATAGGAGGAATGGACACGGAGATGAGAGTTTGCACGTCCTATGTGTTGCAAATAAGTAACCAAAAATCGCTTGAAACAAACTTTGCCATGTAAGATTGGCGACCGAAACCTCTGCACGGTGCAGAAAGTCTGCGATTTCACCACGTCACTTCTCTGGAGATCATGAAACAACATCGGATGTTTCTGAGGCGAGGACACGTTGAGGAAGCTGAAGAAAGCCATCTTCACCGATGAGGCAGCCAAGTTCCCCTTCGCCTCTCCCTTTACGCACAGGCGAGGTGAGGACGGAGAGCATCACACCAATGTAGAGGAAACACCAATGAGTCATCCGAGGTGTTGAAAGATCGACAGCAGACGGGAGAAGCACAACAATTACAATTTGTAATTGAAAATCGTTTTTTTAAAAGCACATCATGGATGGAGAAGGAGGATCATCCGGGCTGGTGAAATCAGCCGCAGTAAAACTGTCCAAGATGGGTGAAAAGACCAAGCAACTAGGCACCGCGATGAAGGATCCCCACCAGCAGAGACGGATCATATTAGTGATTGTTTGCGTGGCTCTCCTGCTGGACAATATGCTGTACATGGTAATCGTGCCAATTATCCCAGACTATCTTGCTGAGCTGGAGAGTGAGCAGGCAGAGCACGTCCACGTAGTGATACACCCCAACTCCTCATACAACAGCACAGCTCTAGACAAAGTCAACAAGAACAATCTAGATATCCAGATAGGAGTACTTTTCGCATCCAAAGCCATCCTGCAGCTCTTAGTTAACCCGCTGTCGGGAACTTTCATAGACCGCGTTGGATATGACATTCCACTTTTAATCGGACTCTCTGTTATGTTCGTGTCCACCTGCATATTTGCAATCGCGGAAAACTACGCAACTCTCTTTGTAGCCAGAAGTTTGCAGGGTCTGGGGTCTGCCTTCGCGGACACCTCTGGATTCGCAATGATAGCTGACAAATACACGGAGGAGTCGGAGAGGAGCACGGCGCTGGGCATCGCTCTGGCATTTATCTCTTTCGGGAGTCTGGTGGCGCCTCCATTCGGGGGCGTCCTGTACGAGTTTGCGGGCAAGAAAGTGCCCTTCATCGTGCTCGCCTGCATTTGCCTGGCGGACGGCTTAATGCTGCTGACCGTGATCAAGCCGTTCTCCAACAGGACTAGAGAGAACATGCCAGTCGGTACCCCAATATACAAACTCATGGTTGACCCGTACATTGTTGTGGTGGCCGGGGCGCTCACAGTGTGTAACATCCCCCTGGCCTTTCTAGAGCCCACCATAGCAAACTGGATGGAGACCAACATGCACTCCACTCAGTGGGAAATGGGGATCGCCTGGCTCCCAGCCTTCTTCCCCCATGTCCTCGGTGTTTACATTACGGTTAAATTAGCAGCAAAGCATCCACATTTGCAGTGGTTTTACGGAGCTTTAGGTATGGTTATCATAGGAGCGAGCTCCTGCACAGTCCCTGCATGTAAAACTTTCGGCCAGCTCATGCTGCCGTTGTGCGGCATTTGTTTTGGCATTGCACTGGTAGACACTGCTCTGCTGCCGACTCTTGCGTTTTTGGTTGACGTTCGTCATACTTCAGTGTACGGTAGTGTTTACGCTATAGCAGATATTTCCTATTCTGTTGCTTATGCCATGGGTCCTATAGTGGCCGGCCAGATAGTGCACAATTTCGGGTTTGTACAACTTAATCTGGGTATGGGCCTCGTCAATGTGCTTTACGCACCAGCCCTGCTGCTGCTGCGCAACGTGTGCCAAATGAAACCGTCCTACTCAGAGAGAGATAACCTGTTAGAGGAGGCTCCGCAGGGGCTGTACGATACTATCAAGATGGAGGAGAGGAGAGCTAAAAAGAAGGGCTACAGTACGGCAGGGAATTCCCTGTCAGTAGATGAAAATGGGTTTGACCCGTTTAGAGCACAGCGGTCTTTGTCAGAAGAGTCGTCCGGTCCGGAGTACACTTAGCCCGGCCACACTCTCACCGCCCCCTTAACATTCCCCTTGAGATATTTGGAAAGGTTAAAGTAAAGTACATTTTTATTTAAGTACCGATGTGCAATATAAACACCCAAATCATGATGGTGTGACCCGCTTTCCAGAGTTTCTTTTTTGACTGTGATTTCATTGTGTCGAACAAGTCTATGTGGCGTTTGTCATGGACGTATATCTGGAGTTTTGTGAGAGATCTATCAGCTACTGTTGAATTTGTGTGTACTTTAAAAAGATATAAATAGATAAATGTGCGTACAAGATTATATGGGACCAACTATAAACAGCACATTTCCCCCTTACACAAAATAGCCTATATTTTTAGTCTCTGAAATAACTTTTTTTACTTGCACATCAAAGGCCTGATTTTCCTCTTTGTTAGTTACAAAAAATCGTCCGTTTCAATTTTGTAACACGTGGGCCTGCTTGTTGTTTCTTTTTAATTCAATGTTTTCTGTTGTTTGAAATTAAATGTATCATAATAAATTGTTTTTTGTAAATATGTGGATATATGCACAATGTAAATGTTTGCAACATACGTGGACCTCTACAAAGTGTGTGTGCGTTCGTGTGTGTGCGCGCGCGTGTATGTATGAAACATTTTGTCAAGACGTAGCCAATGAAGTCAGTCTCCTTCAGATGAAAAAGTATGTATTCATTTATCAATTGTCGTTTTAATAAATCTCTGTTTGAATCTGTGTGACACTGCCGATTTCATTTTTATTTCAAGCTTCAAACGAATCAAAACAAACTGACTGTTGGACCTATTTTGTTAAATCACGAATTTGGTTTATTACATATTTTAAGAAGCATTAAGACACATTGGTTTGAAAGACAAGTCACATGTGTATGTCATTGTGTATGACAAACGACAAATATTAATGTGATGAATAAAAAATTATGATTTTAACTTTGAAATCAGACTTTTGATTATACACCTCTTTCACAGTGCACAACCAACGCACATAAAGTGCAGATAAATCCACAATATGAAAACAAAATAAAACACAAATCAACAGACCCAAGTGCGCAGCAGTTTATAAAATTAGACTCAAGCTGCAAAGCAGATTTATTTTCCGCACAAGTTCAACATGTATTGTCTGAAATCAGTCACAAACTCTGCAGAAAGTGCAAGTCTTGAATCTGAACCTTAAAAGCCCCGACATTCTCATCTCTGCCGACCCGCAGGACCATCGCAGGACCCTTGAATGTCAAACCAAAAAATGGTCACCACTTCATTCTTCTATGCTAAATGTATTATCGGGTTTGTGCAAGGGAGGGGGGTGGGGGCGAGCTGTGATAATATGTTCCACGAATAGATTTCGATGGGAGGAGTTTCTTGCCCCAAGGGGGTAGGTGGATGCAAACACCTTCAGCATATTTTCCGAGGCGCGCTTTTATGTGGAGCCACAGCCGCATGGCGAGACGAGAGGACGGGGGAGAAGTCCAGCGCCTGAACAGAGCTCACTAATATGGGATTTCACAGCGTGGAGGTGGGAGGCGACGTAAACTTCCACACACTTCTCTGACATCGTCAGTGGTGCACCGATCAGGTAAAGTCACTTTTCTTCTCTTTTGTGGTTATTAGAAACTTGCTGTGAGCTTCTTTGGCGCACTGAGACTAAGAAAATGCATCTTAACAACTCATGTCATCTACTTCAAAGTTCTCTTTTTTGTGAATACGAAACGTTTTTCATTTCTTATTATTATTATCAACGTTTTTCTAACAAACAACTTGCATCCAAGGACAAATAATTATCAAAAATCGTTCCAAATGCTTTAGTTTTAGAACTTTTGTTTAAATCAAAATGCCATTACAAAGTCAAACGTCTCTGAGAATAAGCACGTGCACGTTTACGATTTATTGGCTGAATTATTATTCGTTTTAGGATAAATAAAGCTTTTGAGACATACAGTACAGGGATGAAATGAGTTTGTAAGAGGCGTATCTCTTTGCAGTGGTGAACGATGAGGCACAGCTGGGATTCAAGGACATGCGGCAAATTGCATTAGGTTACAAAATGAAGAAGAATGGAAGCCCGCTGGATCACTTTCAGTAGTCCATTGCTCAGTAAGCTTAATTTTATTCACTGTATTTTTAAACTTGTCTGCTTTGTCTTTACATGCTTCGTGCAGGGAGGACTGACCTCAGATCGTCTCTACAGGCTCTCCATCACTTCCCCTTGACTGGACAGGAACGCAAAGATGCCAATCATGGAGAAAGAGACGGGGAGAGCAACAGTCGGCCAAGTATGAAAACATGTCATTGTCTCTATAGTCAAAGGGTTTTTCTTTACATCAGCACCCACTCCTTATCTTTACTATACCTTTTAACAGGGAGCGCTGTTGCTGTCCATGGTGCTTAAGCGGGCAAAGTAATAGGCCTGATGTTCAGCACCAAGTACAGCGGCAGCAGCATTTACTCTAAGCTACCGCTAGGGGCGAAATGACAGCATGCCTTTTACCTTTCAGGGTATAAAGCCTTATTCCAATGATATAGCAACTGACAGTGGCACATTGTATCATAATGCAGTTAGCATTCTGTGGTTTGGTTGGCTCTACATTTGTTTTTCATTGTTTTTTCCAGGGTAAAACTTGCTGTGACTTTCTCAAAAATAAATAAATAAAAATAAAACTACACAATCCCTGATCCCAGGAGTCCAAAACTAGACCATGTATTTTAAATCCCAACGAACTGGTCAATATGAACATATTGGGCTTTTTTGGTATCATTATGATAATGATCAAACATCAGATAGAAAAGATAATCAATTTCCCATCCATATAAAAAAAAAGGGTTTCAAGTCCCAAGGGCTATCTAATGTTTTCTTAAATAGGCCTCAAAGCACTAAGGATGAATTATTAACTCAATGTCTAATAATAAAACATAAAGAAAAGATGTGTTGGAATTCCCCCTTTAGCTGTGAACCCGCGGTGAATCAAGAGGACATCAACATGCTGAACAGCTTGTTACGAGTATTTACACCAATCTGTTTTTGATATTACCTCAGGCGTTACCAAAGGTCCCTTTGCCCCCGCTGAAACAAACACTCGACACTTACCTGAAGTGTGTTCAACACCTGGTGAAGGAGGAGCAGTTCAAGAAAACAAAGGCTATCACGGAGAAGTTTGGGGCTCCCGGAGGTGTCGGAGAGGTTCTCCAGAAGAAGCTTTTAGAACGGAGGGACAAGACAACAAACTGGGTAACACTGCTACTCTTCACTGTATGTGCATCAACTGGAAAAACACAGAAAATAAAAACCTTCTCAGTCCTTCCCCGGTATCAATAAAGATTTGTTTTGGCTTTACTCGTGTAAAAGAACAATTGGATGCATTTCTCCTTTTTAGTTAATCACACTCTCATTTGCAAAACTCAATACAGTTATTGAAAAACCTTTCCCCTAATGATTTTCTTCTGTCAATAATATTTCTGTTTCATGCATTATCATTATAATCCAATGTATTTACAAAACAGAATTTGTCATTCGCATTAAGCATTGATTCTGCCTTTTTGTTATAATATGGCATCCCACTCTGCTTCGGCGCTATAAAGTATGAAAATAAAAACCTCAAATTCTTCTATAGTAATAAATAACCCATTCATAAAAAAGTTGAAGAAAGTGAAACCTCTGAGGATGAAGATTTATTGGAGCCTTTGTAGCTTCAATCTCTCCACCTGCAGTCAGTCCACAACTCATCCATCTCACCCCCCCCCCCTCTCACACATACTCTCTCCCACTCTTATTTACACCTGGCAGTGACACACTGTAATGGTTTTTCACTCTGCGTCTCAACTCTGAAAGTAATAACTGGAGTCCAAAAAGTTGAACAAAGCCGCATCTCTCAAAAGGTGTACCTGTGTTTTCATCTAGATCTATGACTACTGGCTGGAGGACATGTACCTGAACAACAGGCTGGCCCTGCCGGTCAACTCCAGCCCCGTCATGGTGTTTCCCAAGCAGACGTTCAGAGATCAGAAAGACGCCCTCAGGTAAGTGCTCGAATCGTGGGTCTGTTATTGTAGAAAGGTTGCATGTGATGTACATTTGTACTGTATCCACTCTCCTTCCTTATCTTTGAAAGAAAGAAGCAGACAATGTGAAAAATATGCATCTGAATTAGGACATTTACATTTTTCGGAAATATACTGAGGCATGTAAACTTCAAGAAAAGCAGCCAATAGAACAAAATACAATTTATCAATTCATCTCACTCTCTTTAAGAAAATACCATAAGTAACATATCGCACCACCAAGCACAAGGTTGTCTTCAATCTGCTTCTTTTCTCCAACCAACCATCCACATCTCACAGATTCTTGGTTCATTTTCACAAAAGACATTTCACATTGTTCAGATGCTGCAACCTAAATAATGTTTTTCCGTATAATTTACAAACAATTGACTGATTATCAAAAAGCTGCAGAATCATTTTCAGTCAATCAGCCTACAGCTCTGTGGGAAACCCTCTTTTCACTTTGTCCTAACTGTTCAGTCCTTTTGGGAAAAGAGGTCAACTCTAATTTAATAAAAAGTACATAAGTGGACCAAGTTCCACCAAAGAAAGTACTTCCTATCACATAATAACTCCCAGAATGCTCTGCAACATCACCGATTGTTGGTTGCAGAAGTTCTCAAAAGGTACTAGAAGTGATAACACACTACAATGCCATAGGGAGCAATAGAAAGTGCACAGTATATCACTCAGGTGTGCAGCCACTGACAGGGTTTATGTTTCTCAGCAGACTCAGATAAAGATCTGAAACACAGACATGAAGAAATCACTGGCATCATCTCTTGGCCAAATCTCTGCCCATTATTAAATGAGCCGTGCTCCACCGAACATTACTCCAGTCCACCCAGCCCTGTAACTCAACATCAGCTTTTGTCAGCTCATGTCGTACTAACTGAATACTTCCAGAGCACCCCGAGCTGGTAATGCACTGACACAGACACTTATTAGATTGGGAGTGACAGGGCCAAGCTCTCCACAGAGACTGCTAGTCAGCCTCATTTAGGGGTGTGGTACACCGCGGCCGCCTCCTTTGTATTGATCTGGCTTTGAACGTAATAACACCAAGACAAATGACACACAACATGAGACCTGACAGGGCTCTGTGTTTTCCCTATTCGCCCACACCGCCCACTCACACGTACAGACTAACTCTGCGTCTCTCTCACAAACACAGATAAACGCACACAGCCCGCCCACTGTATCCTACTAATTTACCATAATGAGATTACTGTTAGTCCTGTGAGAGATGAGAGTAGATCTAATTATAATCCAGCCAGTACACTGTGTATGTTCAGAGTTTCTATACATGTCAAATTTCTCTCTCTTTTAAGATTTGCTGCTCGTCTCGTCAGAGGAGTGTTGGACTACAAGGCTCTCATCGATGCGTAAGTTTACCTGTAATAGATAACCTGTCTCCCCCTCAGTGTCCACCTGCATGCCCTACACCTCATCTATGATGAATTAGCAGAGGATGAAAAGAAAATGGAGTATAATAATAAGTGATACAGTGAGAGTCTAGAGCAGGGGTGTCCAAACTACGACCCGGGGGCCAAATGCGGCACACGGACGATTTTGAATCGGCCCTCACTCAGCAAATTAAAAAAGTATAATGACTTAAGTATAATAAACTTCTGCTTGTCTTATATTGTACTTCTTAAATATATATGTTCAAATATATTACACAATATTCATGTGTTAATAGGCCCAATTTTCAAATAAATCCAGTCAATTAAAGTTGAATTTTTTTTCTAACAAATCTAAATTGATAAGAAAAAAGCCCAATGACAAATTCACATAACAACCATGAAATATACCCTTCATATTTCCTCTTATTATAAGCAATCTGAAGCTTCTGTTTTAAGGAATGAGCTGCCAACACAATAAATGAAACCCTCTGGAGAGCTGTGAGCTGTCTTATTCTTACAGAATACCTCTGGTGAGTGGCCCAGCCCTTCGTATGTGTTTCTGTATGTGGCCCTCGGAGAAAGAGTTAGGACACCCCTAGTCTAGAGGTCATTTGATGTGTGTAATAATGTCTCTCAGGCGAGCACTGCCGGTGGATTTTGCTCGAGGGCAGCTAGCTGGGACCCCTCTGTGCATGGAGCAGTACTACCGCATCTTCAACTCCTACCGTTACCCGGGGCTGAAGACAGACACGCTGAAGGTCCAGATGAAGGCAGCCTCCTCAGCGCCGGAGCACATCATCGTGGCTTGCAAGAACCAGGTCAGCATGCCGGCTTCTGAGAAAACCTTTCACACTCCATCACACTTCTAACTGGAGACAGGTTCCGGTGCATTTGAGAGAACATATAAGTACATGTAAGCATCCTTTAATGTTGTATTATTATGTCCTCTGTAGCTGTGGGTGAAAGTGGTCAGAACGCCACATCAGACACAATAACCCCAATGAACATAATCAGTATTGAATATAATGTTTTTTTATCCAGTAACAGGCAGGAGGACACTTATCTTGAAGGAATTTAAAGAGGATGAGCTTGCCCTAATGAAATAAATAAATTAAGGTTATAGAGTTGGCAAAAAAAGGGAGCAAAACACAGTGCAAGATACATATTGTTAGAAAAACAAAACAGACCTCCTTCTCATCTTAACAAAATGGAGCAGTTCAAACATTTAGGCCATCATGATCTTTGGGTCTTACTAAGAAGGAAGTATTGTCCTGTTATTTTTAACTTGAAGATTTCCAACTCAAACGAGACATTTCTAAAAATGTATAGCATGGTAGACGCTTCATATTGTCCAGTAGGCATATATCAATCAACATAGAGACATTGGATTTCTAAGTGTCACATACACACGACTACAAATGCAAAATCAACATTTTGTGTGTTTCTAAACTGATAACATTTCAGTTTTAAGACCGCACAACCACTCTCTTAATCCACAATAGTGACTCCCGTGAATGTATAAAACGCCCGTAGCCAACATGTCTTAGGTCCCCGTTTTCATTGCATTTAGCTCGCAGACTGTGCCTTTAAATTACCGCAGAAAAAGGCACAGTGGGAGCTCCCACCTGGAAATGGTTCTGGGAACTATCAATCTGTGGCACATAAGGGCCCGTCCCTGTGGAGATATAGGCGGTTAACTTAATTACTGTTGATTTAGTCTGGCAGAGCTTCCTTGAGATGCCGGTTTAAGTGATTGCAGTAGAGGAGCCATATTTAAGGCCATTTTCAGTCCTTACAATAATTACCTAGTTACCCATGTACCTGAGTGGTCCAATATTGTACCACAGTAACAATAAGCTCAGATATACATTTCTCATAGCAGGCAAATCTGAACACAAACACAAATCCACTATTAAAGTTGCCTCATGTGACACAGTACACAATGGAATAATTAAGAAACATATCATTTCTGTTATCCATTTTTCTCACTAGTTTTTCGTGTTGGACGTAGTCGCAAACAGCAAGCAGCTCAACGAGACGGAGATCTTATCCCAACTGGAGAAAATCATGAAAATGTCAGAAAACGCTGAAGAGAGACTCCCTCCATTGGGCGTCCTGACGTCGGACGGGAGAACAGAATGGGCACAAGCCAGAGATGCACTTACGAAAGGTCTGAAACGCATCTTTTTAGGAGGCTTTCATCAATAATAAACTATTTTCAGACAAATAAACAAAGTCATATCTGATACTTCTCTCCTCCATCCAGATCAAACCAACAGGGACTCTCTGGCTCTGATGGAGAGCTGTATGTGTGTGCTGTGTCTGGATGAGCCCTGTGGTCTGGAGGCTAGAGACACCACCCGGGCCGTACTGATGCTGCATGGCGGAGGCCGGGAGAAGAATGGAGCGAATCGCTGGTATGACAAGTCAATGCAGGTAGGGCTGCATCAAGACACTTCAATCCGACATGCATGTAGAGTTTGGGCTTTTAGCTAATCCCCCTTTCCCTCAGTTTGTTGTAGGAATGGATGGAGTATGTGGAGTGGTGTGCGACCATTCCCCATTTGAGGGAATAGTTATGGTGCAGCTCTCTGAATACCTGATGAAATACATGTAAGTCAGTGAGAAAGATATAACCATACTCTAATTATCATCGTCTCAATAAATGCTGCTGAGACCAACAGTGGATGTGATGTTGTGTTCCTGAACAGAACAGGAAGTCCCTGCAAGATGGCGAGGGCGTCCAGCATCAGAGACCCGCCCCCTCCGAAAAGGCTGCTCTGGAAATGTAACCCACACATCCAAGGACTCTTAGCAGCATCTGGAGACAGACTCCAGAGGCAAGACCACGAAACTAAACTTTAAAATAATTTCTATGAACATCATGTCTTATATTTGCTGCACTTTCTCATTCAGGCTGGTGGATAATCTTGACATGGATGTTTTAAACTTCAACGTTTATGGAAAAGACTTGATCAAAAAACTGAAGATGAGCCCGGATGCATTCATACAAGTTGCCTTACAACTTGCATTTTACAAGTAAATTCATCATCTCTATCAATGAATGTGGCCATTAATTAACCCTTTAAATATACTCATGTTAATGTGATTTTGTCCCGTTGTATAGATGCAATAAAAGGCTGGTGTCCACGTATGAGAGCGCGTCCATTCGGCGATTCCAAGACGGTCGGGTAGATAACATTCGCTCTGCCACCCCCGAGGCTCTGGCCTTCGTGATGTCCATGACAGACGAGAGGGCCACTTTCACCGTGAGTAATTTTTCTCACTTTGACCCCAATTACTGAATAACTCCCACATTACTGTTCATCACGCCTGCTTAGATGAAACAGGTGCGACCAGTGTCCCCGTCCAAACAGATGATGCCCCTGCAGATTTAAACGTGTCAGTGAAAAATGAATTTACTGGCTCTCTTTTTGTACTGTGGCAGAATGCCATGCTTTTTCCCCCAATTTGATTTGTACTTCTTTAACAGGATTCAGAACAAATGAAACGACTAAAGGACGCAATTAATGCCCAGACAAATTATACAATTGCAGTAAGTATTTTTTAAACCATTTGCCATTATATTAATTAAATTATTAAAAAATGAAACTAAGAAAACAATTATTTTGTAGGCTATCACAGGAATGGCAATAGACAATCACCTCCTCGGGCTTCTGAGAATCGCAAAGGAGCTCAACATGGAGAAGCCAGAGATCTTCAGTGATGAGACGTATTCGACCAGTAACCAGTTCATCCTTTCTACCAGTCAGGTAACAGGTTTTGTTTTAATTTTAAACAAATAACATGTTCTCCTCCTTGTAATTGTTGCTTCTAATCTATCCTTAGTTGATTCTCTTGTGAGCAAAGATAAATGTGATAGGAAACAAGTCGCTGCAGCAGAAATAGAGATGTACTTAATTCTTGTTGGATCCTGATTAAGCTTCAAAGAGATCGTTTTTGAAGGTACATCGAGTCCCTCAGCTTTTTCATGACATGACCATGATTACAAGAAAGTGGAGATCAACCACATACTCTTGAAAGTGCACAGTGACCCATCAAGATTCCTCAGATAAAACAACAATACAAATTGTTAGTTGAAAAACGTTTCTAACCCATTCTGTGTCCTCTTGTCTTTAGGTCACTACCACAGTGGAAATGTTCTGTTGCTACGGCCCGGTGGTGCCCAACGGCTACGGCGCCTGTTATAACCCGCAGTCGGACCACATCATCTTCTGTGTGTCTAGTTTCTGGGAGAACACAGGGACGAGCTCGGCTGTTTTCGTCAAAGCCCTGAACGAGAGCCTGCTGGAGATCAGGGACCTGTGCAATAGAAGCAGCGCTGCGGCAACCAAACCGACTGCTAGCGGCCAGGGAGCCGGCCTGCCTTATAAATCAGGGAAGTAAGCCATTCACAGAGAGCATCTCCCACTCAGAGGCTCCTCTGAACAACCTAAGGCTGCGGTCCATTAGTATTATTGGATAGGGCGGTTCCTAACTGAAGGAAATGACCTGATGTTTCAGGCGTATTCTCTAAATCTCAAGGATATGTGGTTGAATGCTTCCTTTCTTACCCTCTTTAGCATAGGGTAGACTGGACAGGAGATAATGTGGTCCCACAATTCCTGGTGGCAGCAACATTTGAATTGACTGCTCAACCACGTTAATAACATCCGGCATCACCAAATGATGTGGTGTTGGAAAATATTTACTTCACACGTCCTTTCCTTTGTCCTTATTATTCTTCATTACTTCTTTCCTTGACCTCATCAAGGTTAAGGAAAAGTGGTTAGGGAAAGACAAAGGAAGATTTTTTTAACTTTTCGACCGCAGCCTTGGACCTAGACTAGAGTAGAGTAGTAGAGTGTGTTTTGTTGTCTGTGCAATATTGTTCCTTTGACAACAAAATGCAAAGCCTTAAACTTATTATATAGTATGTAAAGGGAACTTTTGTTGTTGTTGATGTGTGTAGACATTATAATGATTTCAGGTCCCTGTTTGACTCGGCAGACTGACGTTAAGTTAAGCTGCCTTTAGGAAACTGAAGCCATGCACTCTATGTAACACTGATGAAAGGGGCAACTCCTCCATCAGCGAGAATCATTTGAGTGATCACAGTATAAATATATATAAAGCATATAGAGTAGGAGTATAATATATGAGAGGTTTCTGAAAATAAGAGTATATTTAAGAATTATAACAATCATGACATCCTGTAAATGTGATTCTGTTTCACGTTGTTCTTGCCATTGTAACAAACTGGATCATAATATACTTTATATTATACTAGATCCATTTTGTGCTCAAGTTAAGTATTTTTTTATTCTATTGACGACACCACAAAGGTTGCCAAAGATGTTATGAATACGTGAAGTCTGTCTGATGAGACACTTTAAGATAATTATATTGATATATGTGAATTAATAACTGTAAACATAGAGAACTGGTTATGAATCATGTGTTTAGAGGGAGAACATTATGTGGTGTTAGTGGCACTTTTGGAGTTTAGATGTATGTGTTCCATAGCAATAGTTTAAAAGTGTAGCTTTTAATAAACAGTGCTGCGTTGTAAGTAAAATACAGTCCAGTGGTAATAGAGGCAGACCACTGTGTTTGTGTGTACTGTATACTAGAAGTGCTTTTTATTTGCACTTAATGGTAGAGTAGGGGATGTATTGATATACTGTAGTGCAATAACACAGTAGCAAGTGCAGTGAGGGTATATGTGCAATTTAGCAAATCAACAATTGCTGTAGATGCATGGAGCTTATGTAGTATTAAATGACCTATTTTTGATACTCGGAGATATTGGTGACATTAAAACATGCATGCTGTCAAATGGTCCATTCAAAGTGTACTGTGACTTGGATTCTTCAAAAAATATATATTGTGTTTCAATCTGGGATCTGTAGCTGTGAAAATGTGAGGATATGTGTTGTCGTGTATTCAGATGACAGTTGTTTGATCTCCAAATAACCAGCCAAACTGAATGTGAACCATCCTATCAAGAAAAGACTATATAAGCGACACACGTTGCATGTTTATTCTTTCAAACTAACTGTATTTTGATATGTTCACCTGAAAAGATTAAAGATATGGTAAAATACTGGTGAAAGGTACACAAATGTAAGAAAAATGCCTTAAAATAAAGTGATGCAAACTGTTTTCCTGCCAGATATTCTATAAATGTTTCATGTTTTACCTCTGATGTTCATTTGAACTGTTCTACTTGGTGTTAATGGTGTAACCTGAGTGATCTTTAAAAGAATGTACTATTTGTTATGTGTGCTTCAGTGGGTTCCCCCTTTGTCTTGTTCATAAAGAGTCATATATAATCCCTGTGAGTAAATCCAGCTGTTATATCCATTGAACCGTGGCATAGTAATAATGTGGCCTGATAAATCCTTGACACACTCATCCATGACAACATTTGTGAATGGTAATTAACGTGTAACACATCCTTGGCAGGGATATTATAGTGTTTTATGAAGCCATTTAATATTCAATGAATGTTCAGTGGAAACCCATATGTTTATGAAAAGAAAAGAAAATGTTGATTTATTTTTTTAGGCTACAAAAAAATGGTGTTGATAGAAGACATTGCTAATTTGAGTTCTGATAAAACTGTTGTTGAGCAAAATGTGATACTCGATTTAAGAAAATAAAATGAACATCGTGCAATTATGTCTAATAGTGTCAGTGTGTTCTTTTTAAATGAATGCCTTGTGTATTTTATTTCTTAATATACATTTCTTCGAGTAGATTGATGCGTATGTATAGTCAAATGCAGACATGGCAGTAAAATCATTAAATGTTGTTTCTGGGTGTTTATTTAATTTGTGCAATTCGACGGATACAGGACATACGTACATACAGTTTGGAAATCTACATTGGTTTCCACAACTGATAGAAAAATAAAATCCCTCTTGTGTGTTGCTATGCTCTTAATCAGAATAGATATAAGAACACTTAATTTAGTCACTGTTTCAGAAAAACAGCTTTTACAGTAATTGCAGCAATGTTGGAAACTCATTTCTGATATAAGCTAAGATGGACCTTTATTTATCCCCGTGGGGAAATTCAGGAAGCTAAGGAACATAAGCAAAGCTAACATGTCTGTGAAGTAAACTGAAACCATGATATTTGGCCTCAAGTACAACTTTAACTGCAGAAACCTCTGGACTTATTTGCATGGGGTTGTCTGTTTGCAGCATGGCCACTTAACTAACACGCTCCCAACAGATGGCCTCGTTTTCACTGGCATCTGATGAGGTGTTCGGGGAGAAACCCACATTTAATTCTCCATTGGTTAAATCACTGAACCAGGTCGATCAAGTGCCCGGAAAAAATTAAACATTTAGTCAAGCTCCCATGAACTGGTACAATTAAACTTGGAATACAAAGCAGTTCAGTGTGTTAAGAGTGAAATCCCCAAGTCTACAAAGAAAATGAAGACTTTGAGGGAAAAGTATTGTGATCTTTCAGATATCATTGCAAGAACTGCACCCTCACATAAGATTTCCTGCACACAGAAAGTGTAAAACCCAATTTTTGTTTTCATATGTCTGGTGTTGTTATTGAAAATTACGTTTTTTAAAGTTTTAAGGAAGAAGTCCACAATCCCAAGCTTCTCAATGTTCCTTAAACTGTTCTGTTCAATACCAAGCATTCGTCTTTACCTTCCAAGATCAGCATGAGCAAGGCCCGACCAATACCTAAACTTCCCTACTTATGAGAATATAGGAACATTATGAGGTATTACTTACCTTGAAATGATTTGTAACCGTAAACCTATTATCCAGCACAAATTCTGATCTAAACATCTACATTGTTTTGCCCCTGTTAATTAACATACTGGTAAGAAATATGATTCAGGACGTCCAGTTGGAATACTTTTTTAAAAACGTTTAGTATGTACAACAACTCAGAACAGTGGTTATTAACGCTCACAAACAGGATTTTTGAACTCAGGAAGATTATTACGGCAGCAATTATTGGATTTTCCGTCATGACGATCGCAAACAGAAAGACACAATCAACTTTTTTGTCCTTGCTGGATTTAGATATTGAAAAGCACTGTGAGGAAAAGTCTCCTCACAGCTCTGACACCGGCTGTCCAGCAGCGAGGCTATCGACAGAACATTAAGCCGGGTCATCTAAAGCCCGTGCTGGCGGCGACCAGAGCTTTCACTGTGTGAGGAGCAATAAGTGACAAGGCTTGGCGTCGAGATCAATGGCGGAAGCCCACCTGGAGATGGATGATGAGAGTACATTACCACTAATAAGAGTCTGCCACGCTGCAGACAGAGACAGAGCCTTACCTGCTGGCTGCTATCGACTGGAGAGGGGAGCAAGGGGGAGCAGGGGGGAGCAGGGGGGAGCAGGGGGGAGC